>NC_134486.1:305695546-305885546 GCF_040206685.1 Ascaphus truei | reverse complement strand
GCAGTAGCCTTATATTCCAGTGTCTGAGACCTGAATCAGACTAATGAGATGTGATTTGGGCTAGATCTTTGGACGTGTGAAGTGCTGTTCTGTAAATAAAGTCCAAAAATGTACATCAGTTTAATGTCTCAGTTTACCTAACCTGAAGCATGTTTATTATGTAGAAAAGTTTCAATATTACATTGACGAGATATTTCGACATTATATCGATTTAAGGGCATGGTGCCTTATGCATAAACCAAAAGCCATCGTTCTCACAGAAACATGGCTAACCCCTAAAACTACCGATGCAAATATTGCCATTCAGGGTTACTCCATTTCCAGGAGAGATAGGTAAAAGATGGGTGTTATTTTATATTGCAGACACCTTAAAATTTATACTGTTAAATTGCCCCCCAAGCCCACCCTTTTTTGAAATCCTATTTGGCAGAATCTGCCTCCCCTTTTCTAAGCCCATCTTGCTTGCTGGCATCTACTGCCCCCCTAAAGCCCCTCTACAATCCCTGACTTATATCACCCAGTTTCTTGGCTCCATTTCCTCTCTGAATGTGAAAAGTGAGCTACTAGTTCTTGGGAATTTCAACTTCAATTGGCTTGATCCTAAAAACCACAAAATCCAGATACAACTCAAGTCACTTCACCTATCGCAACTCATTTCCCAACCCACACGGACAAACCTGAAATCGCACAACCATTCCTTGCTAGACTGGATTCTGTCCTCAAATCCCAGCAGAATCCAATCCTCTGGCATCCTTCCTGATATTTTCAGTGACCATGCAATAGTGTACCGTGTAAGGAAAATTAAACCGCCCATTTAAGCCCTAAAGTTCTCCTCACTAGAACATTTAGAAACTTTAACCCACAACAGTTTCTAGATGACCTTACCAACTGAGTTCTTAAAACTCTGTGATACCCATGCTCCACTACGCAGAATAAGGGTACGGGGGCCCACCTTCCATGGGTTACAACTGACCTTATAGCACTCTACCAGTTCAGGGATGCCTTGTGGAAAAGCTACACAGGACACTGGCACTACTAAGGATCTCAATCACTACAGAAGCCTGCGGAACATGTGCACAAGGCAAACACGGCATGCAAAAGCACAAAATTACTCTGATAATCTCCTCCAGAATACATCAAACCCAGCTAACTTCTGGAAGGCTATCAACAATATATTCCAGCCTTCCAACCATCAACAACCAAGTAATATCACTAAGGGGGATATTACTCTGACAAACCCCACTGACATTGCAAATGCATTCAATGATTAAATTATGGGGTGTGCCACTAACTTATTAGCGAAACACAACCCAAGCCACAAACCTGAATCTCATCCTGGGAGTACTCATATAGTACAGCCCCACCCGCTCCCAACACTGCCTACAATTTTCAATTTGGCCCAGTATCCAAAGAGGAGATTACACAAGCGCTCCACAAATAAAAATTAAGCAGCCAATCTAGGTTCATACGACTTGGTGCCCCAGCCATTGCCAAATCAATTGCTTCCATAGTCAACTCTATCCTGTCTGCAGGCCATATCCCTAAGACCTGGAAAACTGCCAGAGTTGTCCCAATCTTCAAAAGTGGGGACAAAAACACTGTTTCAAACTACAGGCCAATCTCCCTTCTCCCAATTCTATCCAAAGTCTTGGAAAAATGTGTCCACTCACAATTAAGCAATTACTATACCAAGACAAATTTATCAAGCCAATTCGAATCTGTCTTTCGCCCCAAACACTCCACCGTAACTACCCTGCTAAAAGTTTGCAATGAAATCCAGTGTGGAATGGAATGGGGACAACTCACTGGTGCAATATTCCTAGATTTTGCAAAGGCTTTTGATAATGTTGATCTTGCTATCCTGCTTAACAAACACCAGTGCTCTGGAATAGGGAAGCATGCTTTAAACTGGTTTCAGTCCTACCTATCAGGTAGATCCCAACATGTGTCCATCTCAGGCTCTAACTCCAACCCCCTGGATATCACCTGTGGTTTCCCACAAGGCTCTGTTCTGGGGCCCTTACTCTTCTCAGTGTTCCTGTGTAGCACTCTATTCCTATGTGAGATGATGAATTTATTAAAACATGATTTATTTGAAACTTCGTTAAAACAATGGGGTTTAAAACATAATCACTCTATATGAGGACTACTAGGGCCAGTGATTTCACTAACACTGGACACTATTACCTACTCTATAACTCCACTCCTCTGGAGTATACCTACCCCGAGTCTATACAGCGCTTGGTATCTATTTAATTATTGTTTTAAACCCCATTGTTTTAACGAAGTTTCGAACAAATCATGTTTTAATAAATTCATCATCTCACATAGGAATAGAGTGCTACATAGGGGTCCTGTCCAACTTCAGCTTTACAACTATCCACGCCCCTCTAAGCACCAATACTTACACAACTTAGCTGTAGCGGGGGTACCTGAGAAGTGTCTTCTCAGTGTTCATCAATGATCTTTCCACAGCTTGTAAAGAAGCCTCAATACACATGTACTGCTGCGGCCGAGTTTATTCGAGCATTTGCCCGGTCTCGGCCGCAGCAGTAACCTAAAGCCGCGGAGGAGCACCCTCCGATCGGGGCTTTCTTCCTCCGCTCGCTGGGTCCGCCGGATCCCCCGGAACCCCCTGCCGCGTCCCCCACATCGCGGGACACCAGGGCTCCCTCGGGGAGCCCTGGACGTGCGTGCAGGGGGCGTAGGCTCCCGATGACGCGTGAGCGCGCATCGGTGACGCGCGGCACGCCGAGGGAGTGGGGCTAGCAAGCCGGGACATGTCCCGGCTTGCGGTACTAGCCCTACTCAAAATAAACGTGTCGCCAGTGTATGCAGATGACACAATCCTATATGCCCACAGCCATAGCCTCTCCGACCTTCAACACATACTTCAATCTGACTTTTTGAGACTCAAAAACTGGATTTCACAAAACAAACTGTTTTTAAACACTGACAAGATATTAAAAATGGTATTTGGGACCAAGACTACATTTTTAAAGCTTCCAGTGACTGAGCTCCAGATCAGAACCAACACTAACACCACCCTAACTCCTGTCACTAGTTTTAAATACCTGGGCATATGGTTTGACTCCTACTTAACATTCGGGATGCACATTGATACCCTGACATCCAAGACCTTAGCCAAAACTAGGTGTACTTTACAGGAACAAATCCTCCCTAAGTCTGCTTGTCAGAAAGTGTATCGCACAGCAGATGCTAATGCCAATTATCGACTATGGAAACATAGTATATGGCTCAGCACCCCAAACCCACCTTAGCAAACTTGACACCCTCTACAATTCAATATGCCATTTTGTTCTCTAATGCAACTACAACACACATCACTGGGAAATGCTCAAAGAACTAGATTGGTCATCACTCAAGTTTAGGCGCAAAGTACACCTTTCCTGTCGCCCTCAAATACTTTCTGGCAAGCTACCCATCTTTCTGAACAAGCTCCTCAGCCCTACCACATGCAGCACTTATCATCTGAGATCAGACTCCAAAAGATTGTTCATGGTCCCAAGGCTCAACAAAGTATCCAGCCATTCCTCCTTCTCTTACCGTGTACCCCAAAACTGGAACAACTTACCAGAGACTCTCATATCTACCACCAGTTTAAGTTCTTTCAAAACTAAGGCTGTCTCACATTTTATCTGGTCTGTACCTGTTTCATAAGCCTATAATATATATTTTCTTTAACTGTGCATGCAATGTCTTGTATATAATGTATACCCTGTTAATTTATGTAACTGTATTTGTGTGAGGAATCCATTCCTGGGTTTGGCGGGAGCTCACTCTTGCAGAGCTGGTGTACTCTCAAACAAACCTCCCCATACAATTGCAAGTACTTTCACCTGTGTTTCCAACCATGCTGCTTTGTCTCTCTTCTCTGGCATTGGAAGAATTCCCACATACCCCTGTCTTGGGATTGGCTATCTGCCTTTCTTATACTGGCCTCTTTCTCTGACTCCTTGCCGAGCATAATCCATGTTCACTTGGATGTAACAGTGTTTGCCACACGTCCACTTTGGCCTTGTTCCTGGGACCTGCTGCAGATGTCTACCTCCTGTGCTGAAGTGCTGGATCCCCAGTGCTATTCTTGCCATGTACCTGAGGCCTGCTTCAGAGGTCTGCTTCCTGTGCTGAAGTGCTGGATCCCCAGTGCTACTCTTGCCATGTTCCTGAGGCCTGCTGCAGAAGTCTGCTTTCTGTGCTGAAGCACTGGATCCCCAGTGCGACTCTTGCCGTATACCTGAGGCATGCTGCCGAGTTCTGCTTCCTGTGCTGAAGCACTGGATCCCCAGTGCTACTCTACCCTGTTCCCGAGACCTCCTGCTTTCACCCCAGGCAGAGGTCTGCTTTCCGGTACCTGTGCTCAAGCCCTAGATTCCCAGTTTCTAACTTATCATGTTCCTGAGACCTCCTGCATACACCCCTGGCATAGGTCTGCTTCCTGGTACCTGTGCTGAAGCGCTGGATCCCCAGCGCCAGCCTTGCCTGTTCCCTGAGGCCTGCTTCCTTCTCTCCTTGCAGAGGGCTGGTTCCTGGGGCCTGCTGTATAACTCCATTGCAGAGGCCGTGTCCTGGTTCCTGTGCTGAAGCGCTGGATCCCCAGCGCTAACTCCCTGCTTCCTGTTTCCTGAGGTCTGCTACATTCCTGCCTTGCAGAGGCCTTCGTTATGGGCCACTCCTTGCATAGAGGCCATTCCCGTAGTACGGCTGCTACACTGAAGCGCTCCGTACCTGATTCCTTGTTGCCGAACTTGTGCCTGGATATTGATTACCCTGACGTCTCCAACCCTGACCCTGGCTTGTCTAAGGATTACTCTACATTTTCCAACCCTGACCCTGCTACGAATGACTACGAACTGCACACTCCAGAACCGGCTTCGTTGTCTAAGGTCAATGTATTCACATCCCCACCTCAGCCCCGCGGTTTGGTCCCGGTTTGTGGTGAGCACCACCGTTACAGCAACCAAGGCTGCTGAATGAGTTAACCCCTTCATTACCATAGCGATGATAATCACTATGATAATGAAGTGATTAATCCCTTCCACTAACCACCCAGTAGGCCTAACCATCCACCCTGGGCTAAGTAGCCCCATTCACCCACTCCCTCTAACCACACTTAACCAGGCACTGTGGCTTAACCCCCTGATTCAGGGTACATGCAACCACATGTGGGTTTTCTTGAGAAGACTTATTTATTGAGCCTTAAAAATATGGCACACAAAACAAAACAGAGAAGAAACCAGCATTTGCATTTTCTTTTCCAGGTCTGTGCTGAATCTCAAACGAGAAGGGTTGGAGGGCCATATACCACCTGGTCAACCTAGCATTAGAGTCTTTCATACTATTTAACCACTTTAATGGAGCACGGTCTGTCACAAACGTAAAATGGACTTCTGCCAGGTAATGTCTCAAGGCCTCGATTGCCCACTTTACTGTGAGGCACTCCTTCTCAGTCATTGAGTAGTTTTTTTCCCTCTGGAACAATTTCCTACTCAGAAAAAGGATCAGATGTTCCACTCCCTCAAACTGTTGGGACAGCACTGCCCCTAGCCCTATCTCTGATGCATCGGTTTGCACAATAAAAGGCCTATCGAAGTCTGGGCTTCTAAGGACGGGACCCTCTGATAGACACGTTTTCTCCTCCTCAAAGGCTCTCTGGCACTCCCTTGACCATACCACTTGTGTCGGGGAACACATTTTTTGTGAGGTCTGTTAGTGGGGCTGCAACCTCCGAGTAGTTGAGGATGAACCTCCGATAGTATCCTGCTAAACCCAAAAGAGAGCGTACCTGCATTTTTGTTCGGGGGGTCGGAACTTCTTTCAGGACAGCTACCTTGTCGGCTAGTGGCCTTACTTTTTCTCCTCCCACTGCATACCCTAAGTACTTTGTTTCTGCCTTACCTAAGGCACATTTCTTTGGGTTAGCTGTGAACCCTGCCTCTCTTAGAGACTTGAGCACCGCTTTCAGCTGATTTAAATGGGCCCGCCAGTGTTTACTATAAACAACAATGTCATCTAGGTAGGCTGGGGCATAAGCCCTATGAGGTCTCAGCACTTAATCCATGAGTCTCTGGAATATGGCTGGGGCTCCATGCAGTCCAAATGGCATTGTCACAAACTGCTATAAACCCATGGGAGTGGCAAAGGCTGTTTTGCACTTGGACTTTTCCTCCAAAGGTATTTGCCAGTATCCTTTTGTTAAGTCCAGCGTGGATATATATTACGCTTTACCAAGTGTGTCAATTAACTTGTCCACCCTTGGCATCGGATATGCATCAAACTTGGATACCACATTGACCTTATGGAGGTCCACACAAAATCATACCTTCTCATCTGGTTTAGGGACCATAACTAGTGGGCTACACCACTCACTGCATGAATCCTCAATCACGCCTAAGTGTAACATTTCTTGTACCTCTTTCTCTACCAGGGCCTTACGGCTTGCAGGCAACCTGTAAGGATGAGAACGCATTTTTACCCCAGGTGCTGTCTCTATTACAAACTAAATTAGTTTGCCCTGGTAAATCAGAAATAACATCATTGAATTGTATAATTATTTCTAACAAGTCCCCTTTTTGTTTAGAGGACAATTGTCCATTGGGATTTGCTCGTCACCAAAGATGTTCCCCGTGGAGGCTGAGGATCCAGGTCCGTTTCTTCCTTCCGGGTGGATGAATAGAGACCACTGCACCTTATAGGGTTTCAGCAAGTTCACATGGTAAATTTGATTACCCTTCATAGTCCCTGGTTGAGCGATCTCGTAATCCACATCACCCGTGCGGCGGAGTACTTGAAACGGGCCCTGCCTTTTAGCTAGGAGTTTGCTCTCACAACTGGGTAACAATAACATCACCTGGTCTCCTGGGTGAAATACTCATGCGAGCATTTTGATTGTAATATCTCTCCTGACTGTCCTGGGCTGATCTAAGATTCTCCCTAGCAAAATGGCCGACCACATCTAGGCACTTCCTAAGGTCTAATACATATTGCAGGGTATTCTTAGTAGGGGGCCGCTGTTTCTCCCAGGATTCCTGTAGGAGGTCTAGGATATCCCGGGGTTGGCGGCCATACAGTAATTCATATGGAGAGAATCCCGTGGAGGCCTGGGGAACTTCCCGCACTGCAAACAGCAGAAAAGAGAAAAGTTCATCCCAGGCTCTCTTCACTGAATCTACAACTTTTCTCAGCATACCTTTTAGCGTTCGATTAAATCTTTACACCAGTACGTTAGTCTGTGGATGGTAGACCGATCTCCAAACAGACTTGACCTCTAGTAATTTTAAGACATCCTGCATCAGTTTAGCCATAAAATTTGTACCTTGGTCTGTCAACATAACCTGGGGAAGTCCAACCTGTGAGAACAGCTCCAACAATTTCTTGGCTACTTGCTTCGCCATTGCTGTCCTCTGGGAGAATGCCTCAGGATATCTTGTTGCATAGTCGACTATTACGAGAATAAACCTGTGTCCTTTCGCAGAAGGTTCTAGCGGTCCTACCAAGTCTACTCCAATCCTCTCAAAGGGAACTGACACCAAGGGTAGTGTAACCAAGGGGTCTTGTTTTTGTCCCTTCGGACTAGTTAGTTGGCATCCAGGACATGCCGCACATAACTTGGCAATATCACTATGAATCCCTGGCCAATAGAATTGGGACGGAATACGGTCCAAGGTTTTATCCCTACCAACGTGACCACCCCAAGGGACAGTATGGGCTAGGTAGAATACAGATATAACAATCGCCTTGGTAACTGTAACAGGAGAGTTATCCCTGTTCAGAAAATGTGCCTCTAATCCAGCAGTGTGGTGGTTAACTTCTGGTAGTCAATTAACAAAAACCACCTGCTTGATTAGATTGCTTAGAAAAGCCTGTCTTTTGAGACAGGAAGGGAGATTGTGCCTGAATCTCAAACAACTTGTGAGACTGAGCATGGGGACACTTGTCTTGAGCCTGCCAGAAGAAACAGCAGTGCTGCTTTCAAGACACAGGGGAAACTTCTAAATCTGAATGCTGACAAACCCTGAAGAAAAGGTAGCAACCAGGAACAGAGAAGATTTTCCCTCCAAACCACAAGGAACAGATAAGACTTTCATTTATAAGACTTTTTATATCTGCTCATTTCATGATATATGTTTGGGGCTGGGAGACATGCTTATCTAAAGGGAGTTGTGGACTGCATAGTATTTCACTAGAAATACTCCCAAGTGAATAGAAGCTTTGTTTACCCCTTGTTTGAATGGTTTCCTGATGTAAAGGAAACAGGCGCAATAAAAGCCTTATTTAATTTCACCATAACAAGTCTCCCTTGCATACCTCTGTGAGCGTCCGCCAACATATGGTCGTCAGAAGTGAGACGAGAGGTAGTCTTTGAAGTTAGAAAGGACCCGGAGTTGCCTGTGAAATTGTTTGTGCTTTTTGTCTACAAACAGCCTAAACAAAAATATCTCATGCAGTAGAGACCAGAGTTAAAGTGATACAGACCCATGCAGGAAATCTACACTGCACTGAAACTTACAAAACCACAGATGGACTCTTTTCCCCAATCCCAAGAGGAGAGAGAGAGAGACTGCTGAAGCAGGTAAACATTATTTTCCTATCACAATAAAGTGTAATATGGTCATTGAAATAGGGGGTTTGCCTTCCAGCCATAGTCAGGGTTCAAGAAGTGAGTTAGCCCTTAAAAGGGATAGGCGTTTGTTGTTTTCAAATTTTTAGCTGAATCAGTGAATACAGATGGTGACCCACGAGCGGTACTGATTCTGCAAGTAAAGGCTGCCACACCGCATAGGACTACCAGTTGTGAATGGAGTATATGCAGAAAAATGTGAAAATTGATGCAAGACTGTGCTGAAGCAGGGGAAGTTTCAGTAAACAAGTGCTTAGGGTAAAATTGCCTACTAGAAAAAAGGAATTGCTGAGCTGTGTAAAAGGTATCCCAAAGTGTGAAGAGTGAATGTCATAATACCCAAAGTTGAGACTGAACTCAAGCAGAAAATCACATTATTTGGCTGAAGCAGAGAGATTGTACCTAGCAAGTAAATGGTGTAAAGCAAACAGAAGTTTTTACCTAGCAACTGCACATCCAGCATACCTAATGAGAGATTAAACCTAGCAAGTAAATGGTGTAAAGCAAATAGACGTTTTTACCTAGCAACTGCACATCTTTTATACCTGATGAGAGAAAATGTGTGCACAGGACTGCTGATATTGTAAACTTACCCAAGAAAGAAAAAGTCTACAGAGATGCCTGTGAGAGCTACGACCTCTACAAGCAAAATATGCCCACCTGTAGGACTACCACAATTGGGGCTTCTAGCAAATACAGTGGCAACAGCTGCAATAGCGCCTCCTGAGGTCAGGAAGAAAACTAAACCTGAGAGCCCCAAAATGGAGGACAAGATGCAGTGTTCCTGTAATGAACCCTACCCCACGGAAGAGTGGCCCTTGTAGTCCAATAAGGAGGAAGACATCTCTTACGGGGAACCCGAACCGAGTCACACCCACAAAACACCCCAAGAATGGTGGGGGTGCCTGAACTCGGCACGAACAGAAAAGACCGCTCTCTATGATGACGAATATGATCGACAAGAGAAAGAGCGGGAGCAGCAGATCACCCAATATTTCTGTCAGCTAAAGCAACTGCAAGAAAAGCCTGGCGTATATAATGAAGCTGCTGAAGTATCAAATAAAGAAGGAGACCCCAGTATTCCTGATGGGACGGAGTCATCCAAAACAAAAAGGCGGAAAAAGAAAAAGAAAAGCGGTTCTTCACTTACCGTGGAAGGAACAGACATGTCCACAGAACCTGTGGAGGTAAAGGGGGACCGAGTTGCCCTGCAGCCTAGCGAAAATGGAGAATTCGTCCCGCGGTTAACCGAATATCCAGAGGGCCCAAGGCAGAAGCCGTGTACCCCAAAGAAGTGTCTGTCCGGTGCAAACAGTGAGGAACCCTCAACCAACTATCCCAGGGAAGTGGAGCCGGAACCAGTGAGTGACGATCCCTTGACCCGCCCTGAAGATGCCCTGAAAAATGCCAGGCATGACTGTGATATGCTCCGTGAACAATTGAAACAAAAGAAAGATGGTTACACAGAGCTACAGAAAAATCACGTGAGGCTAACGAAAGATGTGCTCACAATCTACTCTTTGGCCAGGACAGAATTGGACGATCTCAAGACTGAGCTAGATACTGCAAACGCTACTATTTCCACCATGGATGAAAAGCAGAGCCAATCTGATAAAATGATGGCTAAGCTGAAGCGGAAGTATGAGGAGGCACTAAAGCAGATGACAGTCTTTCAGCAAGAGGTTCACACTCTTCGCGTAGAGCTAAATGCCTCACAACAGGAGGTCAACAATGTCCGGACAGAGGTGGACGTATCTCTTGAAGAGGTTCAGACACTCCGCAGAGTACTGGATGCCTCACATTATGAGACCAACAGCTGCCGCACAGACCTGGAAGTTTCCAGAAAGAAACTACACAGTCTCACTGAGGAGCTGGACATTTCTAAAGAAACGATTGTCAATCTTAATTCAGATCTCAAAGTCTCTCAGAAGGAGCTTCAGACCCTCAACCTAGAGAAGGAAGTCTCACGCCAGGAGACTGTCATTCTCAAAGCAGATGTGCGTAAATGGAAGGAGGACTGCAAGGAGGCCCTGAATAGTACATAGACTGAAAAAGGAGAAAATGCAAGATTAAAAAAAGAAAACTTAAAACTGGAAGAAGAAAATTTTCATTTGACAGACGAAGTCAAGGAAAAGAATGAAAAACTGCCCGAGCTTAAGGAAATAAATAGACTGTTGGAAGGTGAGAAGTTTGAAGCAGAGCCCGGACTGCAGAACCAACTGCAAGGTCTACGTACGCACCTCCAGATGTCCGAGGAGAAGCACCGAACTCTGCAGGAAGACAATCTGCAGGCTGTTAAAGAAATACAAGTGCTGCAGGAACGTCTGATTACCCAGTATGTCCCCGCAAACCAGCATGAGAAACTGAAGGCTACCCTGAGCCTCACCAAAGCATTGCTAAAGGCCAAGCTAAGAACCCAGGTGACTCGGCACAAAAGGGAGCACAAGAAGGTCCAGAAACTGAAACAAGTAACTGTGGCCCAAGCAAAGAAGTTCATAGTGCTTCACAATGCAGTGAAAATGTGGAAGCAAACTTAGAAAAAACAAAGTGTATAGATAAATTCCCTGAGAAGAGACTTGCAAGACGCACTCAAAAAAACGGGATCTCTCGCGGATGAGATGACAGTTCTACAAGGACAAGTATTGACCCTGACTAAGCGTCAGTATCCCACAGAAATAAAATCCCATGAAGACAAGGGTGCAGTGAGAGCTGGGAATACCGCTTGTCTGAAAAACAAGGTTGCAAAATTTGAACCACCTAAACGAGCACTAACAAAACCTTCAGCCACTCAACAAGCAACAAAAGGTACACGTGCTGAATCAAAACTAGAAGAATCCTTAGCTGATGAAGCTGAAAAGATGGGACATTCTCTGGAAGTGGATATGGATTTGCAACTTAATCCCAAAGAGGCTGAACTAGCAACTCCATTAAGTGGAAAAAGTGCAGAGAGACAGCTTCAAGAGCGAAAAACTCAAAGGGCTGTTTTTAAACGCTCTGCAACTGCTGCCATACAGTCTACCGGCAATAAACGAGCACCCAACGTGAGGGAAATCTCATGACCGCGCACGTAGAAAAAAGGCTATACTTAGAAAAAGTCCTCCTCGAGCGACTGAGGAGTGCTGCTCTCAAGCACCTTTGGGAGGAGACACGAATGAACTGGAGAAAGGGCTCCAATCCCAGCGGGACTGAGGGTTCTTTTCCTCCATCCACTCTCATTCAAGTCACAGAGATATCTAGAATGAGAGTGGAAGGATGGGCTTTGGCCGTGGCAAGCCCAAGCTTCCCACAAACAGGGGAGGTATGTAACAGGGGAGTTATCCTGTTCAGAAAATGTTCCTCTAATCCAGCAGTGTGGTGGTTAACTGCTGGTAGTCAATTAACAAACACCACCTGCCAGATTAGATTGCTTAGAAAAGCCTGTCTTTTGAGACAGGAAGGGAGATTGTGCCTGAAACTCACACAACTTGTGAGACTGAGCATGGGACACTTGTCATGAGCCTGCCAGAGGAAACAGCAGTGCTGCTTTCAAGACACAGGGGAAACTTCTAAACCTGAATGCTGACAAACCCTGAAGAAAAGGTAGCAACCAGGAACAGAGAAGATTTCCCCTGCAAACCACAAGGAACAGATAAGACTTTTATTTATAAGACTTTTTATATCTGCTCATTTCATGATATATGTTTGGGGCTGAGAGACATGCTTATCTAAAGGGAGTTGTGGACTGCATAGTATTTCACTAGAAATACTCCCAAGTGAATAGAAGCTTTGTTTACCCCTTGTTTGAATGGTTTCCTGATGTAAAGGAAACAGGCGCAATAAAAGCCTTATTTAATTTCACCATAACAAGTCTCCCTTGCATACCTCTGTGAGCGTCCGCCTACAGGAACCAATATTTGTCTGGTGACCTTCCCTTTTTGTGTCTGCTATTCACCCTATACAGGATATCCTATGACAATTCAAAATGTGGGAATACTATCATCCCCTGTGCATTCAATATCTGTTCATCAATTTTTACCACTTTATCATATAGTCTGGCCAGGACTAGGTCTTCCCTTTGCCTCTGGAGAAAATCAGGGAGGTATAGCTCATGTAAATCCCCAGGGTTTATCTCTCCCTCCTTCTGGCCATCCCCAGCCATCACGTGTGACTTCTGGCTATTACTATGGCCACCTTGAGTCCCAGATTTCTGCAACCAGTCCTGTTTGTCAGAGCGTCTTTGCCTCCGAGTCTTTGGAACCCGGTGTCCACTGGGGAAAGGTCTGCTGAGAAGGGAAACAGTTTACCAGGGTTCTCCTGAGCCAGAGAATAAAGCTCCTCATGAGAGACAGGAGCCATTAGGTTTGAAAAGAAAGGCCAGTCCCGGCCGAGCATAACGGGAGCAGGGAGCCAAGAAGTGACTCCTACTTCGAGGCAGGCCTCCTAACCTTTTACCTGTAGCCGTATTTTGGCCGTCGGATACTGTTTTACATCGCCGTGTATACATTCTATACTCCATGGGGAGTCAAAGGAACACACGTTAGGCGGTAACAGTTCCTGGAAGACCAGAGTTTTCCCAGAGCCTGAATCTACAAGGGCCTGGATGGTTTTACCCCAATCTGGGCGGGAAGTTGCCAGGGCTTGTTATTTTCTCTGGTGAAGGCAGAGGCGACGGTCCTGCTGAAGGAACAATCCGTCTGTGGACAGTCCACATGACAGTGGCCTTGTTCTCCGCAGGCAGAACATAGAGAGGGATTGCCCGCCGGAGGGTGAAGCGGATATCGCTCAGCTGGACTGGATACTGGAGACCAGGCATCCGATGGGTCCTGTGTGCGACGTCCTCTGAAGTTCCTCTCATTTGGCGACGTGCCAACATCAGGAAGTAGATGAGGGTCTCAGCGGGGACCGGCGTTAGGACCCCTCCTTTGCTGGAACGACTGCTCCTTCCGTGGGACTTGGCAGTTGCGTATGGATGGGCCGTAGTTTCCCCGTTTGTCCGGTCTCCCTCTTTGGGCATCCGCAAGTGCCGGTGGAGTCGGATCCATCAGGTCCAGGACACTCGCCTGATCCTCGGCTCCAAGGAAGTTCTCAACGAGTCGTCCGCCAAAGCTAGGGTTTCAGCAGCGTGACAAGTTGTCTTTTTATGCTACTAAGGTGTTCTATGATTCTGACACTTATCGGTCTCTCAGTATTCCCTACATACTGTAGTTTGCAAGAACACTCCAGGAGGTACACTACGTGGTCCGACCTACATGTCAGACATGACTCCACTTTGAAAATCTCTCCCGTGTTGTTAGAGGAGAACTCTATTTTATTTGTGGAATTGAATTGACATGCCCTGCATGTTTTACATACATAGAATCCTTTATTTTGTTGTAACCAGTTTCCAGATTTAGTTTTCCTTTTAAGAGTACAAGGTGCTAATCTATCTTTCAAGTTATATGCCTTCCTGAAAATTATGTTCGGATGTTCGGGAATTTCCCCCCCCAGAATGGGATCATTCCTTAGAATGTCCCAATGTTTTGTAATGATCTTTTTAATTTCTTTAGCTTCCCCATTAAAATCAGTGAGGAAAGCAAAATCTAGTTTGGTGTTTCTAACTTGATTCTTAGATCTAGGTTTTAGGAGATCCTCCCTCTTTAATCCGTCTACCTTGCATAATGCTTCGTCTAACTTGTCCTCTCTGTAATTTTTTTCAATAAATCTGTTCTTCAGTTTCTTCGATTGTGACAGAAATATTTCTCTTTCACTACAATTTCGTTTGATCCTCTTGAACTGGCCGGATGGAACCCCATCCACCCACCTAGGAAGATGGCAACTAGTTCTCAAGATATAGTTGTTTTTATCGGTTTCTTTAAAATAGGTCTTAGTTTTTATACTTCCTTCTTCTATGTAGATCTCTAGGTCCTATGTGAATCTCAAGTTAAGATCATTAATATCTATCTCCAATAAAAATTCATTCAACTCCCTCTCTCCCCCCCTCCATATTAAAAACACATCGTCGATGAAATATCGCCATAGGACCAGGCCCTCCCCAAGCTCGCCGTCATCCTCCTCCCATGAGGCCATGAATAAGTTGGCATAGCTTGGGGCGAACCTGGCCCCCATCGCCGTTCCCCGCTTCTGTAGATAGTATTTCTCGTCATACCAAAAAAAGTTGTGTTGTAAAATGAACATAATTGCATCAAAAATAAAATTAGCTTGTGTTTCTGCAAGATCTACATCCCTTGACAAAAATCTTTTTATAGCCCTGCAACCCTTCTCATGGTCTATTGATGTATATAATGATCCAACATCACATGTTGCCATTATATAATGCTGTTCCCATTTAACTTTACCTAAGATTTTTAACAAGTCTGTGGTGTCCCTGAGATATGCTTTTTGCTGCGTAACATATTTCTGCAAGAATGTATCTATATACAGTGACAAATTAGCTGTTAGGGAGTCAATCCCCGAGACTATTGGTCTGCCTTGGGGATTGACCTCACTTTTATGAACTTTTGGCAGATGGTAAAATACCGGTATTTTGGATTTGTCACTGTACAAGAATTTGTATTCATTATCATCACGTACATCTAAATCTTTCCCTTTTTCTAATAAATCCCTTAACTCTTCTGTATATTGGTTTACAGGGTTTGTTCTCAATTCGATATATGTTTCTTCATCACCTAGTAATCTCTGGGATTCTTTATTATAATTGTCCCTGTCCATCAGAACTATTCCCCCCCCTTTATCTGCCTGTTTGATTACCAGTTTTTCATTGTCCCCAAGTTCCTTAAGGGCTGTTTTTTCCTCTTTAGTAAGATTATCTCTTAACTTATTTTTCTTGGCCAAAAGATTCTCAAAATCAGTGTTAATCATCTGGAAAAAAGTCTCCAGATGATTCCCCTTAGCGAAGTGTGGATAGAAGGTGGACTTAGGTTTCAATCCTGTATGTATCATTTTAATCTCCTGTGCTACTACTGGTGGAATAACTGTATCTACCCTTGGGTGTTGATCTCTACCTATAAAATATCTTTTTAGGGTCAATTTTCAAAGAAATCTGTTCACATCAATGAAGAGATTGAAGCTACTGTGACTCTTCACTGGTGCGAATGACAAGCCCTTTGAGATAACACTCCTTTGGGAATCCGTCAATACAACAGAACTCAAATTAAAGATATTATTGCCCCTTATCGGGCACTTCTCTTTTTTTCTCACTCCCTTTCTCCCCCCCCCCCCTCTTTCCTCTGACTGTCGACTTCTTTTTAGTTTCCCCTTTGGATCTCTGTCCGTCAATACCTGTTGCTGGTTCCCTTTGTCCCCCAAATTGGAAGACGCCTCTGCCCCTAAAAAAGCATCCGACCCACTGTCCTCCCTTTGGCGGAAAGGACTTTGCTCCCTACTTCTATCTCTTCTATCCTGGTTATTATCTGAGGAGCGATGGAGTTTATGCTGTCTTTCTTTTTCTCTTTGAGCTCTTTTATCTTTATTTATTGGTGTGTAATTGGCTCTACTCCTATCTTGAGAGCTGGAGCTAGTAGATGGTTTAACTCTCTCCCTATTGGAGTCTTTATTTCCTCCTATATTATCCCTTTCTTCCTTCTTTGATCTATCTTTAGACCCGCTCTTATCCCTGTTTGATTCTTCAGTTCGATTAGGATAATATTTCCCCCGATAACATACCTTTCTTTTCCTCTATAATTATTCCTTCCCTGTTCCCATTCCCTTCTACCTCTCCTCTTTTTATTCCACGTTCTCTGTTCTCCTTTGATGTAATCTTCCTCATCTCGCTTGAATTTGCCCAATTTTGCTGTTTCAACTTCTTTCTCTAATGTGTCTATTTTCTTCTGCAAAATTTTATCTTTATCTTTAAACTCTTGTGTATCTTCCAAGGGGGTAATCCTCTCTTGAATCTCCAATATATCTTCATCTAGTTTTTTTAGATGGATATTTTGTTGTTTAATAATCAAATCTATTAGAGTGAAAGAGCACTTATCCAGTATTTCATTCCAACTGAACAAGAACTCACTATCCTCCAAGTCAAAAGACGGACTTTTAGAGATTCTTAACCCCCTTGGTATTCTATTACACTTTTTGTATTCCTCTAAAAATGTGACATCCAGCCACTTTCTGGTATCCCTTACAAAGAGTTTCTCTAATTTGGCAAATTCCAATTCCAATATATTCCAATAGGGAGAGAGTTAAACCATCTACTAGCTCCAGCTCTCAAGATAGGAGTAGAGGCAATTACACACCAATAAATAAAGATAAAAGAGCTCAAAGAGAAAAAGAAAGACAGCATAAACTCCATCGCTCCTCAGATAACAACCAGGATAGAAGAGATAGAAGTAGGGAGCAAAGTCCTTTCCGCCAAAGTGAGGACAGAGGGTCGGAGGCTTTTTTAGGGGTAGAGGCGTCTTCTAATTTGGGGGACAAAGGGAACCGGCAACAGGTATTGACGGACAGAGATCCAAAGGGGAAACTAAAAAGAAGTCGACAGTCAGAGGAAAGAGGGGGGGGGGGGAGAAAGGGAGCGAGAAAAAAAGAGAAGTGCCCGATAAGGGGCAATAATATCTTTAATTTGAGTTCTGTTGTATTGATGGATTCCCAAAGGAGTGTTATCCTAAAGGGCTTGTCATTCACACCAGTGAAGAGTCACAGTAGCTTCGATCTCTTCATGATGCGAACAGATTTCTTCGAAAATTAACCCTAAAAAGATATTTTATAGGTAGAGATCAACACCCAAGGGTAGATACAGTTATTCCACCAGTACTAGCACAGGAGATTAAAATGATACATACAGGATTGAAACCTAAGTCCACCTTCTATCCACACTTCGCTAAGGGGAATCATCTGGAGACTTTTTTCCAGATGATTAACACTGATTTTGAGAATCTTTTGGCCAAGAAAAATAAGTTAAGAGATAATCTTACTAAAGAGGAAAAAACAGCCCTTAAAGAACTTGGGGACAATGACAAACTGGTAATCAGACAGGCAGATAAAGGGGGGGAATAGTTCTGATGGACAGGGACAATTATAATAAAGAATCCCAGAGATTACTAGGTGATGAAGAAACATATATCGAATTGATAACAAACCCTGTAAACCAATACACAGAAGAGTTAAGGGATTTATTAGAAAAAGGGAAAGATTTAGATGTACGTGATGATAATGAATACAAATTCTTGTACAGTGACAAATCCGAAATACCGGTATTTTACCAACTGCCAAAAGTTCATAAAAGTGAGGTCAATCCCCCAGGCAGACCAATAGTCTCGGGGATTGACTCCCTAACAGCTAATTTGTCACTGTACATAGATACAGTCTTGCAGAAATATGTTACGCAGCAAAAAGCATATCTCAGGGACACCACAGACTTGTTAAATACCTTAGGTAAAGTTAAATGGGAACAGCATTATATAATGGCAACATGTGATGTTGTATCATTATATACATCAATAGACCATGAGAAGGGTTTCAGGGCTATAAAAAGATTTTTGTCAAGGGATGTAGATTGCAGAAACACAAGCTAATTTTATTACCTTTTTTTGGTATGACGAGAAATACTATCTACAGAAGCGGGGAACGGCGATGGGGTCCAGGTTCGCCCCAAGCTACGCCAACTTATTCATGGCCTCAGGGGAGGAGGATAACATCTGGCCGGACGGCGAGCTTGGGGAGGGCCTGGTCCTATGGCGCCGTTTCATCGTCGATGTGTTTTTAATATGGAGGGGGGGAGAGAGGGAGTTGAATGAATTTTATTGGAGATAGATATTAATGATCTTAACTTAAGATTCACAAACAGCTCCAGCAATAAACAAGTGAATTATTTGGACCTAGAGATCTACATAGAAGAAGGAAGTATAAAAACTAAGACCTATTTTAAAGAAACCGATAAAAACAAGTATATCTTGAGAACTAATTTCCATCTTCCTAGGTGGATGGATGGGGTTCCATCTGGCCAGTTCACAAGGATCAAACGAAATTGTAGTGAAAGAGAAATATTTCTGTCACAATCGAAGAAACTGAAGAACAGATTTATTGAAAAAAATTACAGAGAGGACAAGTTAGACGAAGCCTTATGCAAGGTAGACGGATTAAAGAGGGAGGATCTCCTAAAACCTAGATTTAAGAATCAAGTTAGAAACACCAAACTAGATTTTGCTTTCCTCACTGATTTTAATGGGGAAGCTAAAGAAATTAAAAAGATCATTACAAAACATTGGGACATTCTAAGGAATGATCCCATTCTGGGGGGGGAAATTCCCGAACATCCGAACATAATTTTCAAGAAGGCATATAACTTGAAAGATAGATTAGCACCTAGTACTCATAAAAGGAAAACTAAATCTGGAAACTGGTTACAACAAAATAAAGGATTCTATGGATGTATAAATGCAGGGCATGTCAATTCAAATCCACAAATAAAATAGAGTTCTCCTCTAACAACACGGGAGAGATTTTCAAAGTGGAGTCATGTCTAACATGTAGGTCGGACCATGTAGTGTACCTCCTGGAGTGTCTTTGCAAACTACAGTATATAGGGAAGACTGAGAGACCGATAAGGGTCAGAATCATAGAACACCTTAGTAGCATAAAAAGACAACTTGTCACGCACAGTCTATCCAAACATTTTATGGAGAAACACCAGGGGGACACTGCTGGTCTGACCTACATGGCCATAGAACACATTCCGGCCATTAGCGGGGGGGAGATCGCAATCTGGAACTCATAAAGAGAGAGTCTTTCTGGATACACAGGTTGCGTACTCTCTCCCCCAGGGGCCTTAATATGGAAATAGAAATAGCACCATTTTTGTAATTATAGTTATTTTATTATGCTAATCTTGTCTTTCTTGTTTCTTCCTTGTTTCTCTCTGTGTTTTTACAGTTCCTTGTTGAAATATGAGTCAAATATGTGTTGATCACTGGGCCCTTTTAATTTCTGCTCCCTCGGCCATACACCCCTTCTTGTGTCCCAGATATACATTATTGTGTACCTTTTACATTGAATTGTATAACATATTTGCGTAAGGTGTGAAATCATGACAATTTTATCTTTGTACTTTTTTGATACTACCAATGTAGTATTGACTCTTCCCCCTTTTTTGGGTACTTTTTTGGTACCTCTTTGCACTGGCCTGCCCTTCCCCCTTTTTTTAAGAAAAAATTTTTAGGATAAAAAATTTTTAAGATAATTTTTTTAATATAATTCTATTAAGACATTTTTTCACTGGCCTGTCCCTTTAATTTCCCCTTTTACCTAAACGAACACCATGTACACTGGCGACACACTTTATTCGAGCTTGGCTAGTCCCATGAATTCGGGTATACCCGGGTGTTTTGAGGTTTGTGACTGTTTTCTGCCCGAGTGCATTGAGTTATTTTCCAAGCAGGGATTGAAGCATTTTATTCCCGCTGGCTGCAATACTGCACAGTATATATATATATGCTGCATTACAATTCATGAATTTATGCCATCTGGTAGACACGCGAAGCATTGCAGCCTATTAAATCCTAATCATTATCATTTAACAGATCAGCCGCCCATCAGCCAGGCATGAACCCAGGCTGGGAAGGCAAATGCAACGGGGCTTGTCAGAGGTGAGGAGTGGCGCATTCCAGGTATCTGCCAGGTACATACCGGGTATTTGCTCGAATAAAGTGTGTCGGTGCAGTAATATAGAGATCTCATTTTATGAATTTTTATTTAGAATTTGGTGAATCTTGAGTAATTGCTTTGTATATTTTCCCCTTAATATATTGATCATCCCCCCTTTTTCATTTTTCATTGATCATCAACCATTCCCCTTTTTGAATTAATTGTACACATAGCATCCTTTTTGTGATCGAGTTATCACGTGGATGTTTCCTTTGAAGTCCCAGTTTTTTATACAAGACAGAAATGCTAATTGATTAATTAACAAGTGCAGACCTATTGTAGCAGATGCTTTTTATGAATGTTAATTATGTAGGTTATATTAAGATGTTAGGTGGGAGGGGGCGGTACACTCCTGACGAAGCCACGTATTGGATTGGCGAAACGCGTAGAGTGGTAGCCGCCCATAGGAGGAGAGAAACATGTGACAGAGATTGCAGACCCAGAATCCAAATCCAGAAGTGACGTGTCGCGACTAACCG
Source organism: Ascaphus truei (assembly GCF_040206685.1). Taxonomy (NCBI): domain Eukaryota; kingdom Metazoa; phylum Chordata; class Amphibia; order Anura; family Ascaphidae; genus Ascaphus; species Ascaphus truei. The sequence continues at coordinate 305,864,807 of NC_134486.1, read as the reverse complement.
GATGTGACGTGTTGGCACATCTCGGAGAGAGCTCGGGAAGCAGAGAGCTGACTACTAAGGCATCGTTTGCAGACCGGAGGCGGGGGGTGAGCCAGATGTCCACAGCATACTCTCTTCCGTCACAGTGTTGTGATACATGCGTTATTTGAATGTTTTTATTGTAAGTGTGCATTTTTAAGCCCTATAAAAGTTGCGTTTTTAATATTGGTCTGCACTATGGATACTTTTCCTTCTTTACATATACCACTGTTCTGCTGAGATTTGAGGTCTTCACCCTATCCGAAATAGGAGTTCTTCTTCTCGACCAGAAATTGTTCCCAATTGCCCGTTTTTTATCTACATCTTGTGAGTAGGCTGTGCATATGAGCAAAGACACATCACATAGCGAATTCACAATTGTTTTATTGTCTACACTTAGATTGTTCTTTTGTTTTATTTCCCTTTTATGCTCCCCCTGGATTGCGAACGGAATTCTACAATTTGGGGACCAGTGAAACCAGTTCCTGCCAGCTGGGTTTGAGCAGGGGGTTTTAATTCAATTTACACTTGTCACGTTATTGTCACGTTTTGTATAAGTTAATATTTTATAATCACTGGATTATTAAGTTTATTCACTGTATATTTTTAGTGATCACTATTAGTGTTAGTGCCTTTCTTTCACTATCAAACAGCATATATTCCACAATCTCAGGCACAATTTGCTCTTGGAAAAAAACTTTATTCCTGATTCCTACAGTATAACAAGAAAAGAAAAGTGCTCAAAAAACTGCCCACTAGTACAGTACAGTGCATAAGGCAAAAGCGTGTGACTTATTATACCTTCAAAGATGACAATGCATCCTGGTCCACGCTTAGAGATGGCACCCCACACATGCATCTTCACTGGATGTTTTGAACGCGGCTTCATGGATATGCGACCTTTTTTGTGGAATGCAAAGGTGGCAAATCTCTCCAGCGATACAGTAGACTCGTCAGTGAAGATGCAATCCTGGAACGTTTCTCTACTGTCGATTCATGCCTGGGCCTGGACCACTCTCTTGATCTTGTTAACGTCCCTTATCATAGGGTACGCTCTGTAATGACAAGGAAAATTTTTATAGGTACAGTACAGTACAGTTTCTTAAACAACACTTTAACCTCCTGTACTGTCCAGTACTAACCTCACACGTCCATATTTCCATCCAATTCTGCGTCTCATCTTCTTTATGCTGGTCTCGGATACAGTGAGATTGTGATTTTGCAGCAGAGTGTATTTGACCCTCAAGGCACTCTTCTCATCATTCTCTTCACTTATTTTGTCGACCAGAAAGTTGTCTCCCTACAGTGTACAGAAAAACAACAATCCAGTAAGTTACAGTGCAGTAGGCCACAAGTACATCACATCATTTACAGTAAACAATTATAGATGCAGCAATATAAACAATAATAGATGTACTGTATTATATACTGTTGTTATATATATATACCGAAAAAAAACTATAAAATGAGATAGATCTATACTATATAGTTATATTAATATGCAGCAATATAAACAATAATAGATATACTGTATTACAGTATATACTGTTGTTATATAAATATACCGAAAAACTATAAAATTAGATAGATCTATACTATATAGTTATATTAATATGCAGCAATATAAACAATAATAGATAGATATACTATATTATATAGTAATATAAATAAACAGAAATAACCATAATGTTAGATAGATCTATACTATATAGTTATATTAATATGCTGCAATATAAACAATAATAGATATACTGTATTATATACTGTTGTTATATAAATATAACGAAAAAACTATAAAATTAGATAGATCTATACTATATAGTTATATTAATATGCAGCAATATAAACAATAATAGATATACTGTATTATATACTTTTGTTATATAAATATACTTACGCGTTAGTTACTGTTGGTGTCCTCGTGCGTTGTTTGGTTTTTCCGTGTGCATGATAGGACATGGTGGTTGATGGCACAACGAGGCTAGAAGCAGCTAACCAGCGTTGGATATCTGCAATTTGTTGTCCGCTCGTGTACACCTCCTTAATTCTCATGCTGAGATCCTTTGAAATCTTTTTAACAGGCATAGCAGCGAGTTGAAAGAAATACTAGCACAAGAATGTATATTCGATGTTTAGTCGAAGTGTTTTCAATGTGCAGTGAATCCACAAAATGGATGGTGTATTTATACGTTAATGACTCACATTAGAGTATGCCCACTTTTAACACCTGTACCTCGTCGCCATGCATAAAAGGTTACACACTTTGCATAGCCCACCACTTGATCTGTATCTGAACTTGCCCTTTTCCAGATACTGCATTGTGCCATCTGCTTTCATGGATCAACACCGATTCTACGAATGCAAGAAGCCACTCGCCTCTGCCGTGCCTATAACACAGAAAAAGCAAAAGGTGGCAGCTGTTTCCAAGCCAAGGCCAAATCGACAGGCTAAAGCTAATAAAGAAAACCTTCTGCTGATCCCAAAGGCTAAGGGTTTTAATACACGTAAGCCTTATTATGTCAAGAAGAAATTCTGTGATGTACACTCAAGGCAAAACAAATGGCTGCCAACCCATGGAACCCGCAGGCCACTTCCTCGATTACGCTTCAATGTCTCTGCCACTGCTCTCCCGGAAATCTACAGCCCATCTTCTCCACTACTCGTCCACGATGCTGCAGCCACTCTCCCAGAAACCCACAGCCCATCTTCTCCACTACTCTTCGACGACGCAGCTGCTGGTCTCCTGGAAATCCATGGGTCACTTTCTCCATTACGCTTAGACGACTCTGCCGCTTGTCTCCCGGAAATCCACAGGTCACCTCCTCCATCCTTTTTCGATGACGCTGTCGCTTTTCTCCAGGGAACCCCCATCTCCTCCTCCATCGCATCCATCCACCCAGATGTCCACAGCACCCCATGCACAAGAACCAGCTCGTTAGACCGCATGCTGAATGGGTTAAGTGTCGATATCCCCGGGAACTGTACTATGCTGGTAAAGATAGATCTTCTTTTAGAGACCATGCTAAATATGGATCAACGGATGGAGAAGATGGATCAACGGATGGAGAAAATGGATCAACGGATGGAGAAGATGGATCAACGGATGGAGAAGATAGAGACTGACATAGCGGGGATACATAATTTGCTCGGTGTTCATGCCCCTGTATCCCCGACGCCGGAGCAGGAGGGTGGCATGGATGTGATGTATGGGACCTTCGACCACCTTCCAACACCAAGCGCACACCCTCCACAAGAAGAATTTGTGTACATGTATGCCATTGAGGAGGAGGATAACATGACAACCCCATCAAGACCACGCCAGGAGACAACACGGCGACCAAGACAGTAGGAAAGCTTCCTCCTAGACAACCACCACAAGCACACCCACTCCCAGAAGCACACCCGCTCCCAGAAGCACACCCGCTCCCAGAATCCAACCTACATACCCTTGCATCGATACGGTGCCCGACATCACCCTGCGCGAACTGCCACCGGCACTCAGGGAGAAGTATAGGGTGATGAGTGCTGGTTTACCCCAGAAGTACGGCATGTTAATGTTTAAACACCACGTGTCCTACTTGGTGTATTGCGGGTGGGCAAAAAATGTAAACTACGATGGAAATCGCGAAAAAAGGGCGCTTCCTGAAAATTTAAGAAGGACCATTGTGGAGGAATTGCGGCACTATTTTTCAATTTCTGATCCTTTAATGAAAATCGTTCAAGACTCCATTAATGGCATTTTGCGTCATACAAGGCATCGGCCCTGGAAGGACAATCTGGTGGGGATCGAATTTGCGTGACTGTTCAACTGTTGTTTATTTTTTGAATTGTTGCTTGTTTTAACTTGTATTAATAAAGAAATGTTTTTACTTACACAAGACCTGCACAATTCCAGTCCTCAAGGGCCGCAAACAGGCCCGGTTTTCAGGATAAATCAACAAGAAAATGTTGATTTGTTTTAAATTGTTCTATTGTCTCCTTTTATACTGTAACAAAATACAGTGTTTCTAGAACATACAGTAGTGTCCAGGCATACTGTACTGTACTGTATACTGTAGGCATGCTAAATACTGTACATCACAAGAGTATTAAAACAATACATGCTGTACGGGTATAGAATACACATATGTACTGGAATACATGTAGAATAAATGCATACTTTTTATTTTTCGGTTTTATTATACAGTATATATAAAAAAAGTATTGTATACGGTCTGAAAACAACAGCATACTGTTTAAGGTTTTCTATGAAGCTCTCAGTTACAGTATTCTATCCTAATCAATAACAACGGCCACTAAACTGTAGACTCCGGTACGTGGTTTTTTAAATCCGATTCAGCAATGTGCAGGCATTGTTACACAAAGCGATATTATCCATCGAAATCCCTCCATTTGCCGTTTTCCGCATGAGATGACAAAGTTTTCTTTTCTGATGAAAATCAAAAGTACAAGTTTTACTGTAATGGTCAGTCAGTCCCCTAAAGAAGTTCCCACAGTCAGTCCCACCAACAATTTTCTCGGGGGGCGTCTCCTGTTCACATGCTCCTACTGTCGATGTGATGACACGCATATGCGTTTCAAGAAGGTTCCAATGCGCATGCGCCTAGCATTCCACCAATTGTTCAGTATCTACTGTAGAAGCTGCTCAGCCAATGATATTGATTACAGGAGATATTGCTTACAGGAGAATCGCTTGACTGTGCATTGAATTGATATTTCAAAAACAGAATAAAATACGGCAACATTACTCACCATAGACTTTGCCAATCAGCTGGCGCCGAGCCACTGCCAGTCCCGTATTCTTCATTACACACGTAGTTGACAGGTGACAGCGGGACCACTACACCTGTAGTCAGCTAATGAGGCTGGAAATTGCTTAGGTACATGCAAGCTTGCTGGAATCTGTACATGAAATCCGGCTCAGGCTGCAGATATCCGGGCGGGGACAGACAGCAAGGGTTGTCGGTCACCAGGTTTTCACTGACGGTCGGACCATTATTGGAAGCCGGTGCTGGCGCATTGCTTGCCTGCGACTGACGTTTCTTAGTTGGTTTTAACATGACCTTTTGCCTTTTGGAGTCTCCATGATCAAAGGTACTGGAAAAATCTGGTGCTACACACCAATACTCTCCAATAACACTGGCATCAATATGAAAAAAACATGGATCGATACATAACTTTTTCCTTATTGCACGCTTCCACACATAAGCATCTGGTGAAAATTTGTAAAAGTCATAGTTTTCGATAAAATACTGATAATTTTGACCAACTGTTGCCATCTTATCATCTGTTGCATTAACCGCGGCCCATATTAAATAAGCGTAGCTTATATCGGGTTTTGGTAAACGGACTGCAGCGGTGCACTCACCTCGGAACTCTGAGGACAATAGAACACCAGACACTGCGCATTTAGTTTTTAATATGAAAAGCCTAAAATAATACATTATTGTAACTTCTTCAGTAACAAGGTAAATTTACAATAAACCACTGTGGTAATTTTTTAAACACCTGCAAGTCGACACATTACTAAAGCGGATGCGCATTACATTTCATGAATATCTGCCACCTGGCGGATACGCGAAGTATTGCAACCAATTAAATCCGAACCATTATCAATAAACACATCAATAAACACATCAACTGCGGGTGACGCCGGCATGAATCAAACATGAATGCGGTATGAATGCGTCATGAATGAGGCATGAACGTGGTGAAGTGCGGGGAAGTGCGTGGCATTCGGAAAAAATCCCCGAAAAAATTCGGAGATGTTGGAGAATAAACGGGGCCGCGGCTGTAAGAGAATCCATGTGTGTATTGGAAAATCACATCTATGTTGAATTATAGTTTTCATATCCCAAACATGTTTTTTCCCCACAAACTTTGAAATGGGACAAGACCACCCTACCAGCTGTGTCCTATTTCCCCACTCCTCCATCTCTAATGTCATATTTATGGCTTGGGAAAATTTGTTATTTATTTTTTTAAGTGAAAATGCCTTAGAGTAACTCTTTCATCATATTTCCTAGAATAATGTGACCAACACCATTCCATGAGTATAATTAATATACCCATGTAGACACCCCTTTTGCCAACACAATGTACACTTGTATGAGAACACAGATTAATGATATATGCCCATAGATCCCTATGTCATCTGTGGTATGATTCCATATGCCTGACTTCATAAATAAATAATCTATATTCTGTAACCCTGCAAACAATATCCCGTTCTCAATATCTTCTATTTTTTAAATCTGTAAGGAAATACAAAATTAACTTTGTCACCATGTGCATCTAGTTTGGGGAATTTTATGATCCCTTTGAAGAAGGGGTTCTAGCAAAATGGTTTTTATCTGTGTATACTCTGTTTGACAATTTACTATAAACATTTGTCCTGGGTTATGACTTAATTGCCCAACAATTTTATATTTGGTAACTCTCAGATAAACCTACCAGGAACTACTATATTAAAATATTTCGTTTTATTGATTCATTGACCATGGCCAGTCTTAAATCCCTGTTGACTTCACAGAGAAGAAAAACAACTATTTTACAACTCAAATTTACCTTTTGTGTACTGGGTTTGAAACATATTAAATGGAGAAAATGTATTATCCTCACAGTCTTCATTACCTAATGTAAATTGAAATGACTCCTACCCCACAAAACATTTCCACAAGGTCTACCCTGAGAAGTAAAGTCTTAAGGAACGCTTTGAGGAAAGGGGTACTCTCAGGCACAACAGGATTATAACCTAAGCCTTTGCTATCCAAAACAACAGTTCTAGCAGTAAGCAAAACTAGCTGCTTGATAGCATACATTTGAGCTCTACTACTCACACCTATAACTAATCATACATGTTGGACACCCCCCTGGATTCCTTCCTATACTTTAAATATCCTATTAGTATATCTCCCAGTTATCTAAGGTATGATCCTTTTTGTGCACAAGACACATTGAACTGGTAATAAGAAAGTGGAAGTAGTTTGATTTTAATGGAATTTGGGGGCGTGTTGTTGGGAGGGATAAAGGTGTGAGCACTGAGAAGTAGAGCTCAAAACTATGCTAGTTTTGTTTATTGCTAAAACGGCTACAGCAAATAAAAGAGATTGCGGGTACTAATCCTGTTGTGCTTGACAGTAACCCTTCCTTTCAAGATGTTTTACGATCTGGCTTGGCAGGATTGGTCTTGAAGAAAGTGTGGTGTATGGGTAATTGAAATATAAATTTCAATATTTCAATAAATTTCAATTGTTTCTTTGAAACAAAGAAATCCATAAAATTCTCATGCACCAACACCCTGCTATTAGCATATTTCCCAGGTTTGCTTCTTCTTGAGTGCAGGTGTCTCTCCGCATGTTGTTTGAAGCAAGGTTTTAGATATATACTGTATTTAGTGCTTGGTCAACATTAAAATAGGGTTATCTCTCTCCCAAGGTAAAAATAATTTAGAAAAATCCATCCATTAGAATAAAATTAATTGTGGAACAAATCTGATGGTTGATTAGGAAATATTTGCCTGTTTTTTTAGTGCCCAACCTCTTTTGGACTTCTGTGTGCGGATCGTAATATGGTTTAAAAAAAAATCAGTGGATTTGATTTGGACAAGTTTGCCTATCTCTACTAGTGTTCCCTGGCTCACTCACAGGTTTTTTTTGCTGCTGAAAAAGGGCAGGATTACTTCCTGCCTCCTCCACATCACTAAACTATTTTCATACCTATTAGAACCCTCCCATTGTTTCTTAAATTATATGTACTCTTTTTGTTTCACAATGTTATTATCTTCCCACCCATAGTGTACTGCAATGTAGGCTACTGTATGTTGACACAATACAAAAAAAAAATAATAATAATCTATTCCCAATCATGACTTTTCCTAAGCATGATAAATTTAAAGAAGAAATCAAAATAATATAATATTCCTTAATATGTGTTCTCCTAAAACAACTATTAACAGCCAGTGTTTTCAATGTCATAAAATAATTACAGAATGACTCCATTCACTGCATCCCATTTATCAAATCAAAGGTTTGATTAATCCGCCAGCTAATGTGTCTTATACCCATTATCATGCTAAATGAGCATGTAGCACACCCCACATACAGAAAACAATTGCAGACTTGATGCTTTTGCAATTGAAACACAAAACCTCAATTAGTAGATTGAACAGTGATACCCACTAATGAAACATTTCATTAATTTGCAGCATGAAATTTCTGCTTCAAAACTCACAGAATTAATTTTTCATGGAGACAAGGTGACATTGATAGGCCCTTGAAGGGAACTGAAAGGGGAACACTTAATTTTAGTTGGATAAATGTTCATTCAAAGGTTGAAGTGATAGATCTGAATTTAAACATGTATTCCAGTCTTTTTTGTGCCCTTACATGTACTAGCTTTTAATACTACAGCCGGTCCTCGGTTATCCGACGCAATGCGTTACTCAAAATGATAAACAAGCAAAGGTTTTAGCTTGAAATCACCTACAGCATTTGATCCAAGCAGAAGAGTCAGCCAGTCAGCCTGTCCTTTGCAACTTTAAACCCGGGCATAGATTTTTCCTCTCTTGCAATGTAGCTTCTACTGGGCATTTTCTTCCAGTAGAGCCCAGTCTCATCAACATTGAACTCTTGACTTGCACAATAGAAACCGTCATCTATAATTTTGGCCAATGTAACAGGGAAGGTTTTAGCTGCCTCCTCATCAGCACTAGCATCTTCACCGGTCACTTTAATGTTATGCAAGTTTGCCCTCTCTCTAAACCGCATAAACCAGCCCTTACTTGCAGTGAACGTTTCCTCAGTGGCCCCTTCTCCATGCTGTTGCTTAATGTCCTCATACAGACTCAAAGCCTTGGCCTGAATTAAGGCTAAACTAATGGGCACATGACGCTGGGATTGATCTTCCAGCCATATGATGAGGAGTTTTTCCACCTCAGCAATATGACCAGCACGTTGCCTTATTGTCGTACCTTGCATAGGTGCTGAGCCCTTGATCTGTTCCAGGATTCTTGCCTTGTCTTTGATTATAGTCACAATAGTTGTGCGAGGTATATCCAAGGAACGTCCAATTTCTGTGTTCGTCTCTCCTTTCTCAGAGCGCTTTATGATGTTTTGCTTGGTCTCCAAAGTTATAGATTTTCTATTCCTAATTGGAGTAACAGCACTTTGCTTTTTGCTTTGATTAGCCATGGTTTAGGGCCTAAAATACACCACCAAACCTTCAGAATGATCTCCCTAGCCTGCAGCCGTCTGGTTGTTCATTTGTAGCAATTTTTTAAAGCGTCGGATAAGCCGTTCGGGCGTCGTAAAACGGGCCATAGGGATGCATTGACAAGCGTCGGATAAGCCGTTCGTCATAAAACGAAGCGTCGTAAAACGAGGACCGCCTGTACTCTATATGTGTAGATTGAAATCTCACTTCACCAAATCAAGGGAAAACAACTGTGTTTTACACATGTCACAGACATACACATGTTTTATAGTAAAGATATTCAAGGATAATAGATTAATACTCTTACCAATGAACAGTACCTTTCTACAATGTTTGAAAACACTCTCCAAATGTTTCCACAGTATGTACTGTAGTAAAAATTATTTACATTTCTGATTTTATGGCAAAGTTATATTCTAATAAATTATATTCTGTTCAGTGCAACATATATTTATGTAATTTATATTGATCTTTTTAAATGTGATTTATTTTCTGTTAAAGGGGACAATTCACTAAACAGTGATAACTGGTTTACAGTGTCTAAATGCCCTCATAAGGGGCTATGCACTAAGCAGTGATAAGTCATTTTAAGAGCGCAAAGTGCTCTTAGAACGTGAAGTTCCGCCGAGCGCTATTCACTAAGCCGCGCAAACAGGCACTTTGCGCTCCAAAACTGACTTTTTCCTGAAATTTTTTCAAAGTCCAACTTTGCTCGAACGATGAGCTGTTTGCTCTGAATCCTGCCCTTCTGCGGGATTCACTAAGCAACGCAAACTGATCGTAAGTGAAAGTTGCGCTGAATAAAGCTCACCAGCTAAAGGCAGGTGATAAAAAAAGCAGGACTTAGAAAAAATTCTATGTTTACCTTTTTGCAGGCGCAACACCAATACAACAGGCTGGCGGGTGTCCCTGGCTAACCCCGTGGGTGTCCCCGGCTGACCCCGGGGGGTCCCCGACAGAGGCCGGGTGTCCCGCATGTGTCCGGGGGTCCCCTGAGTATCCGGGGGTCCCCGCTGGCATGCGGTAGCAATCATGTGCCACCCCCAAAATGAACTATCCTTAAAATTCATACAACCTCATAACACATACAGTACAGTATTGTTCAAAATTACTATTCTCCACATATTGATAATACTGCATTTCACTTTATAACATACATTAAGTTGTCGAAAGAAATTACATTTAATTAGCACTCAGAGGGGTCCAGGGGTGGTCCTCGCTGCTGTCTGGGGGTCCACGGATGTTGGCGTGAATATATTTGTGTCACCCGGAGCTGATTAACAATATTTGTAATTGAAGGAGAACACATGATTGAATTACAATTAATATCATTGCGTGAATGGCCCTAATTTTATAGTGTACCAGCAAACGTTAGCAAGGGGTTAATTTAAAGGGCAATACTTCCGACAACACAAAACAACCATCCTGACAAGAATCCAAACTTCAGACACACCTTTACAGAAACAAACGATTACTTATTGTGATGTAACACCTTCATGACTGAACATGTTACATACAAATGTCATGATAGAGTCATTGTTTTCGAGCAATTACTCATATTGTGTCGCTGCGTGGCTTTCACTGTGGATTCAGGAATGTTGTATATTTGATGATTACATCACATTTCATAATGTGTGTAACACATCTGAATTAAAATGTAATGAATTGTTGAATTACTACAATTCATATGTTCACTATACTATAAAACACACATGTCATAATTTACAATCATGTGACTAATTAGTCTGCCTATTTAAACGATAGAAGGAATGACTTACCTTACAGGGTGAAATGGATGTGGCACCAGATTACGCTTTTGTGTTGTTTTTTGCGAGGAGGAGGGGGACATTATGTTGCAGAGGTGAGAGAAGAGAGAGAGGAGAGAGAGGAGAGAGAGGAGAGAGAGGAAAGAGAGGAGAGAGAGGAGAGAGAGGAGAGAGAGGAGAGAGAGGAGAGAGAGGAGAGAGAGGAGAGAGAGCAGAGAGAGGAGAGAGAGGGATATCCGTGTTGTCAGACATATAGCCCCCTGCAATTTTAGGCAAAGAAGCTCCCTAGAGGGCTTGAGTGAGGCAGAGATTATCTCCCGCTATCAATTGAGCTCAGCGACTATCTTCGAACTGTATGAAGTGTTAGGAGAAGATTTAGAGACAACAACAGACAGGAGTCATGCAGTGCCTGGCCTGATAAAAATGCTGAGCTCCTTACATTTTCTTGCTTCTGGGTCATTTCAAAAAACTGTGGGCATAGTAGACGGGGTATCGCAGTCTGCATTCTCGCGGGCCTTTAGCCAGTTTCTATGTGCACTGACTCAACGCGCTAGTGATTATATATATTTTCCTGGTGAGCAGACAGAGTGGCAGGCACTGAAGACTGCATTTTATAATGTAGCTGGGCTACCCAATGTGATGGGTGCTATAGATTGCACACATGTTGCTCTGACCCCGCTACGTGAAGAGGAGAGGGATTTCAGAAATAGGAACATTACCACTCGCTCAATGTGCAGGTCGTATGTGACGGATACATGAAAATTCTGAGTGTGGAATCCGTAATTGTTCCGTAAATTTGAAGCAAGGGAATTCGAGGACGGTTGGCTATTGGGTCAGTGAATGTTACAGAAAGTGCACTTCCAAGTACATTAAATTTATAGTTAAATGTTTCATTATGTGTTGGTAATATTGTAAGTAACCACTTACATATGGAAGCCGGCCTTGGCTTCTGACCCCACTGGGTAATACGCAAACCCCTGCAGAGGAACGATATAATGCCGCACACATATCCATACGCTCGGTGATTGAGAGGACATTTGGAGTGTTGAAAAGTCATTTTAGATGTCTTGATAGATCTGGTGGGGCGCTACAGTATTCGCCAGCGAAGGTTGGCGACATAGTGATTGCTTGTTGCATTCTGCACAACATTGCCATTCGTCACAATCTTCAAAGCAACATTCGTGAGGATTTAGAGGAGGATCCTCCCGTGCCTCCTGCAGGGGTTAGGGAGCATTCAGCCAGTGGGGTGGAGATTTGACAGAGGTTAATAGCTAATTTTTTTCACATGTAAGATTTCATTTGACATATAATATAATCTATAATCATCTCGTGATGTGTGTCACATTGCATTGTGTATCTAATCATAGGATCCGTCTCTCTCTAATGAACTGCACATTTCGTAGTGAATGATCCTAAGTTCGTCTGCCAGCGGTATGTCAATCTTTAACACATTTGTTCTTGTATAAATCATGTTTCTCCCCACCTGTACAATGTGTGCATCCTTAAATGCAGAATGTTGTGCATGAAGGGAAGAGATAGTGCTGTATTTCTGAATATGCATAGTGTTATATTATATCTTAACTACTCTACATGATTATATATAATTGTTCAAACAACTAATAATTAGTATTTACTTATCCATTATTTTTTAATAGTCTTCTGAAATACTTTGACAATAGTTATTGTTCACTTTCCTGAAATATTATTATTGCCACTTATGTAACTATTACTATATACATAATTAGAATGTCTGCAGGAGTATGAGCAGATGACATGGTGATATCTTCGATCACTAGCCTGGCATTTATCCCTAACATAATTAATAATTGTATGTTTACAACACACATTTCTAAATTAACTTTTTTTCATATCAATGCGTGGTGATATTAGTCAGGTAGAAATTTAAGCTATCTATTACAGTTCCAGTATCAATAAATGTGTATATCTTCAAAAGACATATGAAAAAAAATTGTATTACAGTCATGTCAAAGTGTCATCAGCATGACATTGACAAAAATGTAGCACTTATTCAAGATGTAATATACATTTTTATTGTAATGTTTACACACATTTCAAAGTAATGGAAAATTCCCACAAATCTATATTATTTCACCTAATCTAATATCATCTAAGATTAGATATGACCTAGAGAACTTTGCATGTTCACTTTCATGTGTGTCATAGCATGAGTGCCCATGTGGTGTTTTTGAAATTTAACTAAAAGGTCGCAGTTGGTCGGTGTTTGGATACACCCATTCACATTTTCTTCTGTCTGGAACGGAGATGTTAACATCTGTGAAAGAAGTAGATATGTAATATTAATTAAAGCAATGTACAGCTTAAATAAAAAATTTATGATGCATCTAAACACGTGTTTTTCTACTGTAACTGTACTACAAGTGAAGCATGCCGTTATATATTACAGTACATCTTCAAAAAAAAAAAACTTACTGTATCAAACTATTTTTTTTAGGAGATATATATATATATATATATATATATATATATATATCTCCTAAAAAAAAAATATATATATATATTCTGATTCATCCACGTAACATGATAAAAATGCATGTACTACACAAGGTTTTGTAATAACAACTAATATTGACAGATTTATTATAAATCATTCTTCCTGGTATTGCAAAGGTTATTAAGAATTTATTTTAGTGTAAGGGACCCCTGGAAATGTGGTCTGCCGTTCAGTGGCTCAGGGGCTTACAACAATTTTGGCCAAAAATGTTAAACAAAAGACCATTTTATTTAATAGATATTTATACATATATATTTAGGCACTGTACCGTGTATGAGTTTCACTGGATGTGTACTGAGCTCTGTCTGTGTTTTATGTTCTGTCTCTGGTTTTAAATATATATTGCCATGCTCAGTAGCACTCCTCTGTGACACTCATATGCTTATATATATGTTGTGGTTATTTTGGGGGTTCAATAGGAGCTTGTTAGGTGTCCAGTATGTTTTACAATTCTTGTTCAGCTAGTCTTGGCTGATTGGAGTGTGGCAACCTCCTACCTAATTGAAGCTTACCCCCTCCCACATTTAAATGGTTAAAAGCTCACTCCATAGCATCTCCCACTCTCAGCGGAACTTGCTTGCTTGCATTGTGTTTGTGACAAATCTAATACAGAGTGCTTTTCCTTGTAATGTACAGGTTATTAAAAGCTTCAATCAGACTTAGAACTTTGCAACTAATTTTGACAGATTTATTATAAATCATTCTTCCTGGTATTGCACAGGTTATTAAGAATTTATATTAGTGTTAGGGACCCCTGGAAATGTAGTCTGCCGTGCAGAGGCTCATGGGCTTACAACAATTTTGGCCAAAAATGTTAAACTGAAAGACAATTTTATTTAATTTTGTTTGGATGTGCACTGAGCTCTGTCTGTGTTTTATGTTCTGTTTCTGATTTTAAATGATCTTGTTGGTGTTTGAAAAATCTGCCCTCTAGGCTGGTTAAATTAGACAATGCATCCGCACAAACCTGGTCTCCCTGTCCCGCTTGGATCTGATCATTGTCTTCATCTGTTTCAGGTTGTTGTGTTTCCTGTAGTGCACGAAAATCTGGTCCGGAATCTTCAGGGTCTGTGCCAAGAATATGTGGTGTATCCACTACCATCTCATCATCACTTCTAACATCTTCATGTTGTTGTGTTGCTGACACATCTGATTCCGTGTCCTCAGCAATAACTATATAGTGTAATAAATAACAACACGTTACAATCAACATAATGCCTAAGTTATTATGTGCTCCTCTTTATTTGCCTATACATACATCGTGAATGCACAGATTGTGATTCTATTTAAATAATCCGTGCATCAGTTAAATAACAAGCATGCTTTTCCTAAAATCAACAGTGACATGTGTAATTTTGACATTACATGATCACATCATCTAAACAGATGATTGTAGTTTAATGTATGTATAAGTTCTTGCATTGAACACTATTGATGACTTAAATATTGATGAAATTGCATACGACTCACCAGGTGTCGAATGAGAGGTAGATGGCCCAATATCTCGGTTCCCTCCAATGCCAAAAATTAGTCGGGGATTCATTATTGAATACATTTTTTCCTCATAGGAATGTAAATGCAACGATGCTGGAGGGCCTCCTCCTATCCCACATGCATGTCTGCCGGCATCTGCCATCTTCCTCTTCAGTCTGAGTTTAATATCACCAAAGCGTTTCTTACACGTCTCAGGTGTCCTTTTAAACACGCCTGATGCTGAGACAGATCGGTATATGTTTGCCCACAGTTTGGACTTCTGACTTGTCTTTGTTTTACCTGTGTGTATATATAGAAATGTTTTTAGACATGCCTAGAGGTTAATATACATTAAAGTTGTGTGATTTAATTCTGTATGGTAATATCTGAAACTGTTTGACAACATGTACATATAATTAACGACACCTATTAGGCTATGTAATGCGCGCATTACTGACACATTACATGTGCCCAATCATCAGCACACATCCGTGATAGCATACATGTTTACATGCTCAATGTTACGTTACTCATGTCTTGATTAAACATGGGTGACATATTTGTTGCATTTGTTTTAACAATGGGATGAATTTAGTGTGAGGGAGTCGGAAAGTACCATAGTCCCACTTTGTGGTGACTGAGAATGGGCCTGTAGAAGGGGTAAGTGAGCACGAAATGTAACATTTTCCCTGTGTCTCACCGCAACCACTTACTTCCCTGTTAGGGATTTGGTTATCATATCCCTCACTTTAGTGATGTCACATATCCCCCTTCCCTCACCATCCCTCCCCCTCCTGTTAATTGTATGTGATTACAGTTATGGTTAAAATTGTCAATTAATGTTCTTCTGTTTAGCTCATTCAGTTATAAGCAATTCAAGGATCATTGATTGTTTAGTATTAATTATGAGTGCGTGGAACACTTTTTATGTTCTATATGTCCTTATGAGATTAGATGTCTCCTCATTGTTCCCCAACAAACAATAATGAAATATGTCAAATATAGTTCAGGCATTAGGTAGTGCGGTCTATACAACGTACTTTGTATATTATAATAGATTATTTGATAAAAAATACTTGCATGTTAATGATCCATATAGTTGATCATAGGAAGACATGACACCATCAACAAGGATGTCATTTTCCCGAGGGGTAAATCGTGGGTTTCTTAGGCCCTCCGTTCGCCCCTGGCTTGATGCTGGCCCCTCATCACTTCCATCCTCATCACTGTTCGTATGGTGGACAGTGTCCCTCTCTCCCTGTCCACTACTCCCGCTACCCTCACCCACCTGCACTCCCCCACCTTGAGTATCATCATGGGACGTACCTGCCCTGACAGGACGGACAGTACCTGTACATCCCACTCCTCTCCCACGCTCCACCACTCCCCCACTCCCACCAGCCACCGCACCACCTCCACTCCCACGCTCCACCACTCCACCAGCCACCGCACCACCTCCACTCCCACGCTCCACCACTCCACCAGCCACCGCACCACCTCCACTCCCATGCTCCACCACTCCACCAGCCACCGCAACACCTCCACTCCCATGCTCCACCACTCCACCAGCCACCTCACCACCTCCACTCCCATGCTCCACCACTCTATCAGTCACCGTACCACTCACATGTCCACTCCCACATCCACTCCCACGTCCACTCCCATGTCCACTCCCACATCAACTCCCACTCATCCTCTCTATTTCACTCAGTCACAAAAAACAAATATAAACAAAAAGGACACACTCACAAAGTTCATTCAAAACAAAAATACAAAAATGTAGTGAAAAAAATATAATAATACAAGACAACTCACTCAATAATCACCAACAAATCACCAACTCTCTCCTACTACCACCAACTCCACTCTATCTCTTCTCTCCTCACAACTGCACCCACATACGCTGAAGAAAATGTGCTCTTTATATAGGGTGTCCCACAAAAATCATGGCGCGAAAGTATGATTACAATTGGTGTCATGTGCTTGGCTAATTTCCTGACTTCATCTTGTCACCACTTAACCCCTACAGTACCATGTCCATACAAATAAAGCTATCGATATATATATAGATGACACACACGGTAATTTACTAAGATATTATAGTGAATGGATTCACTCGTTACATGGACTCTCCCACAGACCCCCATGAAAGTCAGTTGACATACACAAATCTCTGAGGAGCATAATTGCGTTTGCGTGGAGATGAGCAAATTATTTATACTGTTTATGTAACGGGTTTTCCCACCCCCAATCGCAGATTATACTGTGGGAGCAGAGAAGCATACAACGTTACCATAGGTATGTGGTGCATTACCTGTTGGCTCACAGGAGGGCTGAGCTTCCGCTAAGGGAAACCTGGGACAATTATAGGATAATATGAGTAACCGCATACTCGGTACAGCGCCTCCACCTGCGATGGCTCCCACCAGAGGGGGAGTGGTTCCTCGCAGGACAATACACAATAACCACGTACCACGGATTGAATAGTAACTAATACCTTTACTAACATTCATAGACAACATGTAACATCAACAACATAACAACAGGTATCCCTCATTAAAGGCAACCTGACTATGCCGTCTCGCAGGACGCGTACGCTAACTTGCACCACGGTGGGTGCCCACACTTTATGCGTCACGGTGGACGCTAACACCTTAGGCGCCTCGGCGGACGCTAACACCTTAGGTGCCTCGGCGGACGCTAACACTTCCACAGAGTGATCCCACCCCGTGTCCAGTAAACCCCAACCCAATGTCTCGCACTCCCAAGTCATATACCAATGTGTGTGTGTGACTGCGCAGCCACTATGCCTGGTGATAGGCCTTGTTGGTGCACGTGAGGTTGTGGGTTACCTGCCCGGGCTCCAGCCATGGGTGCTGCTATACCACTGGCAATGGCGGCGCCCTGCTCCGCGAGCCGGCAGGACCGCAGCAACGCGATTGCGGCCTTAATGACGGCCCGCTCGCATCCCCGGCAACCGGCCCGCTCGCGTCCCCGGCAACCGGCCCGATCGCGTCCCTGGCAACCGGCCGCAACTCTAAGTAACGCGCGGCTCGCGCACCAGAAGGAGGGGGGGTCAGTACGGCAAGGGGACCTGGCTACATCCTCCCCCCTGTAAAATCCCCAACGTCCTCGCTTGGGACACAACTCAATGTAACTATATACAGAAGTTATATAATGAAAATGCATTTAAAAACATAAGTTAGCACATGCATGACTCTACACGATATTGCACAATTCTGTGAGCATCACAATCACAGATTGGATCTTGCTCCGAGAACACTGCTGAGCCTCATAATGGGGTGCCCCCATTTGATCATAGGTTACCCGAGTTGGAGGGTACCTGACTCTTTGGCTCCGTCGGAGCTGTTCTTCCGCAACCCCCTCGGGGGAGTAATAAACACAGTCCTGAGGCTCAGCCTCTTTCCTTGAGGGTAGAAATGTCTCTGGACAGTCTCTGTTAGGCACAAAGCTCGGGCTCTGTGGATTCAAAGGCTGGCCTGTTGGTGCCAGCTTAGCAGGCGTTGGCCTACGGGGCCCTTTACCCGTAGCTCCTCCGGGAGATGCCCCTTCTGTGGAGCAGTCCCTTTGAGAGGATCTATAGGATCTTCAGGAGTTTCAGAGTGGGTCTCATTATTGACAGTCTCTTGACCCAACTCTGGTAAGTCGGGCTCACCGTTGAGCGGTGTGGCCAGTATCTCTGTCTCTTCATCTTCCACTTGTGGAATGGGGAGAAGATGATTACGGTGCCATACCTTTACACGGCCGTCAGTGTCTTTGATGCGATAGACCGGGAGGCCAGGCATCTGGGACTCTATTTCATACACTCCATCTCTCCATCGGTCTGCCAATTTGTGTTTTCCCGGGATTCCCAGATTGCGAAGTAACACAGCATCCCCAGGACGAAGTTCCCGATATTTGACCTTATGATCGTATCGCCTTTTATTGTCAGCGTTCAGCTTAGCTGTAGCCTTCTCAGCCTGTTGATAGGCCTGCTGCAAGCTGTCTTTGAGCCTCTGCACGTATTTGAAATGGGTAGCGTTGTGTATCCCATCTGTCGAGATGCGAAGGCGCACATCCACTGGTAGTCTCGCTTCTCGCCCAAACATGAGGAAGTATGGGGAGAATCCAGTTGACTCGTGTCGGGTACAATTGTACGCATGCACCAAGGCCTCCACATGTCGACTCCATTCAGTTTTCTGCGTGCTCTGCAGAGTTCCGAGCATGTCCAGTAAGGTTCGATTAAATCATTCGGGCAGGGCATCTCCTTCGGGGGGATATGGAGTCGTTCGTGATTTGGCAATACTCAGCATTTTGAGCAGTTCTCAAATCAGCGTGCTCTCGAAGTCTCGCCCTTGATCGGAGTGAAGGCGGTTGGGAAGACCGTAGTGCATGAAGTACTTCTCCCATAATATTTTTGCCACGGTGATGGCTTTCTGATCTTTCGTGGGGAAGGCCTGGGCATACCTGGTGTAATGGTCTATGACGACCAGCACGTTGCATATTCCTCGGCTATCAGGCTCAATGCACAGAAAGTCCATACACACAAGGTCCATGGGGCCAGAAATTTTTAGATGGCCCATGGGGGCTGCTCGTGTAGGCAGGGTCTTGCGCTGTCTACACCTAGTACAGCGGCGATAGTGACGTTCAACGGCCTCTCGCATCTTGGGCCAGAAAAAGCGATCTCGGACCAACCCAAAGGTCTTGTCTATACCAAGATGTCCATGATCATCATGTAGGGACTTCAACACCAGGTATTGTAAGTTCGTAGGGAGGACTAGTTGGCGCCTATCCGGGTGGTTGTGATATTGCACCACCCGATAGAGTAAGCAATTGTCTATTTCGAATTTGTCCCATTCCCGCATGAGCAAGGCCACCAAGCCATTGGGCGCGTGTTTCAGAAGGGCTGGGTTCTTCTTTTCAACAGCCAGCCTGCTGATACTAACTACAGGGTCTCGTATTTGGTAGTCCACCAGATCCTTCCACCGTAACACCTTGTCATGAGTGATGTTCATCCCTTTTGGGTCGCAGTAGGCGGCTGGGATAGCCTGCGACCGGCATCCCAATGAATCGACCACTCGTAATTCTGAAAAGGCTACTTGGTCGTTGACGATGGCGGCCATGCTACACATAGCTCGCACTCCAGGTCCTGGTAGTTCCTCCCATTCCTCATCATCTGGAATAGCACTTACCCCGGGTCGTCTGGATAGAGCGTTAGCCCCTATATTCAAAGGTCCCGGCTTATACTTCATGGAGAACCTGTAGCTGTTTAGAGCGGCCAGACAGCGGTGTCCAGCGGCGTCCAACTTGGCCGAGGTATTGACGTAGGTGAGGGGATTGTTATCCGTCCTTACCTCGAAGGTAACACCGTACAGGTAATCGTGGAGCTTCTCGGTGATAGCCCACTTGAGAGCCAGGAACTCCAATTTGTGGACGGGGTACCTCTGCTCACTGGGCGTCAAGCTGCGGCTGATGTAGGCTACAGGCCGAAGACCCTCAGGGTGTTTCTGGTGCAGGACGGCCCCCAGTCCATTGAGACTGGCATCCACATTCAGAACGTATGGTTGTTCGGGATCAGCATACGCAAGCACCGGTGCTTCGGTCAGACACTTCTTCAATTTCAGGAAGGCTTGCTCGCACTCAGACGTCCATTTATCCCCAAACGGTTGGCGGGCCGATACAGCCTTCCTGCCGGTCTCTGAGGGGTATATCTTCAACAGATTGTACAGGGGTTTAGCTCTACTAGAGTACCCTTCCACGAAACGACGGTAATACCCACAGAATCCCAGGAAGGATCGCAGCTCTGTGACATTCTCGGGACGAGGCCAGTTCACTACTGCTTCTACCTTGGCGGGGTCGGTGGCGATCCCTTGGGTGGACACGATGTGTCCCACGTTGGTCACTGAGGTATGGCAAAACCGGCACTTGTCAAGGGACAATTTCAACCCTTCGTTCTCCAGACGGTCGATCACTTTAAGTAATCGCTCTTCGTGCTCTTCCAGAGTTCTACCGTAGACGATGATGTCATCCAGGTATACAAGACACTCCCGCGGGCTCATGTCCCCGATAGTCTTTTCCATCAGCCGTTGGAAGGTAGCAGGCGCCCCACATATACCTTGGGGCATCCGTGTAAATTGGTAGAATCCCAATGGGCAGACGAAAGCTGTCTTCTCCTGATCTTCCGCATTCATAGGTACCTAATAGTACCCGGATCGGAGATCGAGCACGCTGAACCATTGACTTCCATTCAGCGCATTCAGTATCTCTTCAATGCGCGGAAGGTTATACTGATCTGGTATTGTACGATTGTTCAGTGTTCGATAGTCGACACACAGTCGTATGGATCCGTTCTTTTTACGCACCACCACTATGGGTGACGCGTAGGGCCCCCGGGACTCCGTCAAAATCCCGGCATCTTCCATATCGTGAATGACGTTCCTCACATCGTCCACATCCCGCGGGGTGATGCGACGAGAGCGTTCGCGGAACGGGGTGGTATCACTCAGTCGAATGGCATGTTTGGCACTGCTACTGCACCCCACATCCATTTCACTGGTGGAGAACACCTGTCGTCGTTGATTCAACTGGGTTGCCAGCCACTTCTTCCACTGGGTGGACAGCGTCGACTCACCGAAGTTGAAGTCCAGCTTGACTAACCGCTCATCCACGGCCGCCGCCTTCACCTGAGGCGTGGTTTCTACAGGACTGACTGGATATATGCAACCTAACTTCTGGTCGGCATCAAATTCCATCGGGAAGGGGGAAAGATTCTGTACATACACATGGGTTCGTAGAGGGATCTTAGCCGTCCACTCCCTCACTTCGGGTAGTACCCTGTATCCTCTCCGAACCTCTTCTTCTTCAGGCGTACTTTCCAGAGAGAAAAACTGATCACTCCCATCTCGTTCGGGATAACAACACCAGACAGCCATTCTTCGCACTCCAAATACTTGTAGAGAAAAGGAACCCCAACGGAGAGCACTCAACAGTGCACAAAAACAGTGAAGGAGGTAGTGTAGGATGCAATGTGTATATTGAGTAAATTAAAATATCATTTATTGGAGTCTTAACTCAATTAAAATAAAGCGGACACTAAGTACCAGGGTGATATGTGCTAGTAGGCCAAAAAAGCGCAGCGAAAATAAAAGGCACCAGACTCGTGTGTTAAGTGTTGGCTCTACCCTTGATCATATATGCAGGGTAAAGTCAGGTGTTATGAACAGCCACAGGTATCTGCGTAATAAGTGTATAGATAACAGATAGAACCTCTATCTACTTAGTTACATGAACCAAGTTAGTATATACCACAGTGGGTTAATGTAGGGATGAGCAGATCACTGCTTAAGTCCCTGAGTGGTGCTTCTTGTGTCAAGACGCCATAGTGGTATAATATCACACACACTCGCTATAGACTCCCCCCACGTCAGTCTCCTGGGGGGGGGGGGATAGTATATAATAATGGCAGAAAAAGGATTGCTGCAGACCTGTGAATAGAAAAAATGTACACCATAATGGGGCCTGTATCTCCGGAAGTAGGGGGCTCTCAGACCTGAAACCAATGCGGTTCAGCTCTGGAGACCCCCTGCTCATGTACACTATTATTAAAATGTATTTATTTAGTGTACGATCACCTGTAACAGCCTTGCATGGAGATATAGAATCTCCATGCAAATGTTAAATGCGGCTTTTTTTCCTATCAGCTAGTGTACGGGAAGTTTCAGTGCGCTAGCAGAGGGAAAAAACCTTGCACGCACGATAAACCAGTTTTGGGCACGTCCGATAGAAAATGGGCTGAGGGCCTTAGGGAATCGCGGCGCCTTCATTTTTTATCGGACGTGCTAATTTTTTTCAGGCCAGCTCGAAGCTTAGTGCATAGCCCCCTTAGTGCGATACTGCTTGCTTTGCTATTCACTAAACAGTGATAACAGTGCAGTATCACACTCTAATGGCTTTTTAACGACCTTTAACTGCCTGAGCAAAAAAGTCATCCGACAAGCCAAAAAAAAAAAAAATCCCTTTTTTTTGGCACTAACTGCTATTCACTAAACAGTGATAAGCATATCGACCTTTAAAATCTTGCAATATTTTTTATTGCCAGCTAACGGTTGGTGCTAAAAATATTAACCACAAAAGATGTCCACCATTTACTAATACTTAAACAAATTAGGTAATGTGCAAAATAAGCATACAGATACAACAGCAATCAGACACCGAGCCGATTCACAAAGCTATGATAAAATCAATGCATTGTCATCCGACTTCGGGGCCTATGCACTAAGTGCCGATAAGTCACTTATCGAGGCCTTTTCACCAAAAAGGCCTACTGCTATTCAGTAAGCCCAGATTAGTCGCAGATAAAGCCCTTTTCGGCATTTTTTTTCATAGTGAAGCAACTTATTGGCAGGTTTTCAAACTCGTGCAATTCTAATAGCCCCGATTAGCTTATGGAGGCTAATCGCGGCTCTGGAAAAGAGATTTCCTCTCAAAATCATCCCTCCAGGAATAGTTGGCAGGAAGGAAGCTGGCGAGAAGCGGCGAGAGGGGACTTAGAAAAAAAAATGCATTTTTATACTGATGCAGCGGCCGTTATTCGAACACATCTAGGCGCCGATTTTGAGTTCTCTGCTGTTCCCCACGCAGCATGAAAGCGGCCAATCGCCACAGGCACCCGCACTTATCGCGGATGTTTTGTTTGAATTTCATGGATTCTGTTTCTTTGTTTGCAATAATATGGATGAATTGTAATGTGTACAGTACTGTGCTACTGTGCTACTGTGTCAATTTCATGTTTTTAATAGCCAGAAAACTAAAATTCGTTTTTCTGCACTCGCCACGCTCGCATCTTAGTGCGGGGAGGCTGGAATTCATCCCACGGTTTCAAATCGGGATTCCAATGTACATGACGCGTGAAGTGTTCGAATAACGGCCGCTGCATCAGTACATATGATTTAAGCCTGGAGTCTTTGGAGCTGACACGTATTGCTTGTAGTTGTAAGCTGAAAAGTAGGAGTTATAATAAATATAAGCATTGACATTTCAGACCTCATTGTGTCACCACTTACGTTATGAAGGGGTTAAAATATCACATGTTGATGTTAAGGTTATATAGGGAGTAGATGAAGTTTCCCTGATAGTTTTCCGTATTTGCTGGATAGTCCTATCTGGACGTTTTATCGGTTCAGTTCAAACAATATCCTAGATGTTTGTATTGAATAATAAATTATTTATGTGCTATGACAAAATATTTGTACATTAAAAGAAACTGTTGAAAAAATGTTGAAGATACATTTTGAATGTTTATAATGTAGAAAGCATTAGCAAAGTCACAGCCCCTTAGCCTTAGCTCTGGCTCTTGATTCCCAGCCTCTCTCTAGCCGTGCACCAATTGTATCTAGTAACTGGCCAGTCACATTATATTGATGGATTATATTTTCCACAATGCTGTGCAAGAAATGAATTAAATAACTCAAGCAAGCGACCGATTACAGGAGAACGGATCGATCTACAACAAAACTAATCCCTTGTTAGTGCGCAGATTGTATTGATGCACATATTTAATGAGAGGAAAAATTATTTAATTTTGTTAAAACGCCAGTTGGAACTGCAGCTTTAACATATAAAGCTAATAACTGGCAGTGGTGACATATGATCTTACTGGTTACATACGTTTAAACATTTTACAATCAAGGGCAACCTATTCAATACATGTTTTCTTCTGTCATCGATCAAAAATTGCTATATTCCTAAGATCAATACCATTACTGCCTTGCACTTTCAATTAAACCTTCACTATTTTTCTAACTCTTTTAACATGTAAAGATTTTTTGGATTGGTGGTGTGTGGGAATTAAAGGTTCAAAATGCTTCAAAGATTGACTAACAATTATCAATAACTGCTAATTGCCACTCAACTTTTTGACTGTTGGATAAGTGACAAATCAGGGCATTAGAAACATCTGTTTATATTTGTCTAACCAAGATTTACGAATAGGTATGTTACATCTTCAATAAATATCAGGTTATAACGATTAGGGCATGCTACAGAACAGATAATTATTGGTTCTCAATACACATGAAGGTTATTGTTTATAATTTTTTCTATTAACAGCTTTCATTATTTCAATCCAGGTGGCTTCATTACATACTTACTTAAACCAAGCAAATCTCACACTTACTTTGAGGTAGAGATGGCAGATACAGAGATGGAGAGAGAGTTTTGACACATTATGCTGAGAAGGAGAACCCTGGCTTTGGAGAAGTACAGAGGAGAGAGTAGAGAGGAGAGGGGGTAGAGGGGGGAGAGGGGGGAGAGGGAGAGGTGGAGAGTAGAGGGGGAAGAGGAGAGGAGGGAGAGTAGAGGAGGAGAGAGAGGAGAAGAGGAGAGGGAGAGGAGAAAAAGGGAGAGGAGAAGGGAGAGGAGAGGAAAGGGGAGAGAGGAGAGGGGAGGGGAAAGATGAGAGGAGAGGGCACAGATGTGAGGAGAGGGAGAGGGAGATGAGAGGAGGGAGGGGAGGAAAGGACAGAGGACCGAGGACAGAGGAGAGAGATGGTGCCCCGCCAATGCTTATACCATGAACGAACACATTTGGAGGGGCTTACTGAGGATGAAATAAAACGTTGATATCGCTTGAGATCAGCAGCAATCTTTGCTCTTCATGCAGAGTTAAGATAAGATTTAGATTCCGTAACAGGCAGAGTTTGTGCATCCTTGGTCTTGTTAAAATGCTGAGCTCATTAAATTTGATTGCTTCTGTGTCTTTTCAGACAACTGTGGGCATAGTAGGCGGGGTCTCGCATTCAGGATTCTCGCGGGCCCTTAGACAGTTTCTATGTGCACTGACTAGACGCGCTAGGAATTATATACATTTTTCCAAAAGAGCAGACAGAGTGGCTGGAACTCAGGAATGGCTTTTATAACATATTCGGGCTACCCTGCGTGATGGGTGAAATACTGTAGATTGCACACATGTTGCGCTGACCCCACCTAGTTGAAATGAGCATGTGTACCGTAACAGGAAACACTTTCACTCCATCAATGGGCAGGTCTTATGCGATGTCAACATGAAAATTCTGAATGTGGTAGCCAGATTCTTGGGTTGCAGCCACAATTCCTTTATTCTGAGAAATTCACCAGTCTTCCAAACATTTGAAACGGGTCATTTTGGACATGGTTGGCTGGTGGGTGAGTAAATATAATATAAGTAAGCGGGAATATCACATTTGTTTGATGTATATGGCTTATATACATAATAGGAACTCCTCCCCCAGGAGGCAGGAAGTGATGCACAGCCGTCACAAATGAAGAAGCAGGAGGAGGCTGAACTGGTGACTAGTAGAACTTTATTGAACGATTGTAGTGCTGACGGATCTTCTTCTGACGCGTTTCAGCCCATGAGGCCTTTGTCAAAGAATGGTCCGTCAGTCATGGTGAACCACATTATATAGCGCGTGCAGACCCAAACACCTGTGGAGCAGCTAATCAGCTAATGAACCACAGGCGTGGGAGAGCCCGTGCCAATACAGGAGACACAATTAAAATTCAATAAAATTGAGACCAGAAGCATATACAGATATTGTACATTATATATACATACAATGAATTGTAACATAGATTCCTGGTCAACAAATTAAAAATAAAAAGAAGTTAAAAACATGAATCTCAGCACATGTACTACTATCAAAAACTGAAAAAATGAAAATATATATATATATATTGCGCATTATACCCAAATAAATGGCGAAGAAACTAAACTGTCAATGGAAATATTACTGCATGAAATATTGCAAATATACATAATTAGTACCTGATAATGAGAAAAAATGAAAGAAGTGGAAAAAAGGGGGGGTTGGAAAAGGGGGGGGAATGGGAGGGGGAGAGGAAAGAGGGGGGGGAGGAAAGGAAAGGGAAAAAATTAATAAACAGTTGGTAAGTCAATCATGGAGAAAGTGTTGTAGTTCCCATTCAATATTCAAACCATATGGTTGTAAAGTATTGGGGGAGAAAATCCACTGCATCTCTTTTTTATTAAGATAGTTGAGTCTATTGCCACCCCTAATTTGGAGAGCAACATGTTCGATACCAAAAAATCTGAAATTTTTAAGCCCACCTAACGGGCATTGGATGAAATGTTTAGACACTGGATGAAATGTGTCCTGCTTGCTAATTAATCTGATGTGTTCAGAAATTCTAATACGTATTGGTCTAATAGTCCTCCCCACATGATTGATATCAGAGGCCGCAGGTACCTGTGAGTCACCCGCAACCCACCCAGTATGCCTAACAACCCAACTTGGTACAAGTACCCCCTTCACCCAATCTCTCTACCCCCAATAAACATTACAATACCTACTACCAACCAATACACAACCAACAAAACCCCTGTACCCCCAACAACCCACCCCCTAACACATACAGTATATTTACATTAAAAAAAAAAAGGCACATGGTTTTCACAGCCAATCAGATGGCGTGTAAACCATTTGCTGCCCAAATGTGACATCACATCACAGGTCATATTTAAGGCCGTGACGTCTCATTTGAGCTCAAGAAGCCATCAAGTCAACATTGTGGATTTAACATGGGGTTATTGGATTAACAGATGAAGATAAAGAAAGAAGTTAAAGAAAAACAAGAAATAATCACAGATGAAGAAAGAAGAAGATGATGGAAGATTACAGAGAAGAATGTTGTTATCTGTCCTTGATCTGCATGGTGGATGGCGTTGGATTGTGTTTCATGATGTCACAGTATGAGACCTGGCTGATTCCCCAGGACTCGGAGGGCCAACGCTTCTAAAGTTAAGATAAATATTCAATGTATGTACTTTTAATTTTACATGTTTTTTGATTGGATTTTTCTTTTTTTATATTTTTAATTGCCCATTGACTTATAATGTATTTAGCTGTTCCTGTTTATGCTACAGATGAATACAGTGGGAGCGAATGCATTTTTTGGCAAATGCATTTCTTCTATTGCCGATTTTATTTTCTATTTATTTTTTTATGGTTTAGATTAAATTGATTTGAATTGTGATGGCTTGTTTTTTTCTTTTTACAGATTGGTTAGCAATTTTATTTAATGTTGTACTTTGGTGGCTACTGGTTTAATTAATGTGTTGCCTACTGGTTGTATGAATTAATTGTTGTGTTGGTTACTGGTTTAATGTATTACATTTATTTTTTGGCTATTGGTGTGATTTATGTAATTGATTGCATATTGGTTATAATTATTTTATTGAATGCCTGGTAGTTTTATTTCTTTAATTGATTGGCTAGTGGTTTTATTTAGTAAATGGCTTGATTGACTAGTGCTTTTAATTTTTGTTTTTGGGTGTTTAGGTGTTTGTTGTATCTGTTTTATTATTGTGTATTTTGGACATTCATGATTTTGTATTAGTGTGACCATTGACTGCTATAGTAGCTTATCATGCCCATATTATATGGGTATGATGCACTCAATGGGTATAGGGTGGGTATAATGGGTCTGGGGTTGGTGGTTAGGCCTCCTGGGTGGGTAGTGGGGGAGGGTGGGTTAACCCCTTAATTACTATAGCGGTTATTAACTGCTAAGGTGATTAAGTTTCTAGGGGCTATTAGATTGTATTTTTTTATGTAATGTTGCTGGCATCAGAGGACATGGGCCTGCAGTATGCTGACGAGGACACCTTTCATGTTGGCAGGGGTAAGTAGAACGGTTTTTATTTACTTTATTTATGCTAGCTGGCTAATGTTTTGTTACATAATTAGCAAATAATCTATTATCCATGTCTGGATAATAGTTATTTTGTACATACTGTACTAGTGTTTGGTGGGTGTGTGTATTTATTGGACCACCTGGAGGCCCACGGAGTCTAGTGGGGACAACCCGTGGGCCCCCAGACAGTCATAGGAGCCCCCAGGGTGCCCTGTTGGGCTAGCAGCCACCTGTGGGGACCAACAAGTGGCCCTGCCAGCCTGTGGTATTAATCCTGTGTATAAAAAAATAAAAAGTGGTTGTATGTGGGGGCACAGGGGGTGGGTTGTGTATTGGTGGTTATTACATATTTTAATTTAAATGTTATTTCTAGCGTATTGTGGCTGGGGGTCTCCGGAGCAGAACCTTGTTGATTTGAGGTCTGGGGACCCCATGCCCCTGCTTCCCGAGAAACAGGCCCCATTATATGGTGCCGATATCTCCTGTGCATGTCACGTGACCGGAACATTTCAATGCATGTGAGATACCGGCACCCCATAACGGGGCCTATACACTAATACTAGTGTAAATGAGCAGGGGGTCTCTAGAGCAGAACCGGGACCTCTGCTTCCCGAGATACAGACCCCATTATGGGTTGCCGATATCTCCTATGCATTTAAATGTCCCGCGTCATATGCCCGTGGGAATACAATGCATAGGAGATACCGGCACCCCATAACAGGGCCTCTATCATGGGAAGCAGGGGGTCCCCGGACTGGAAAGTAATGCGGTTCTGCTCCCGAGACCGCATGCTCATCTACAATATTAATAACATCTCAATTAAAATATTTTTATTTTGTGCAAGATTTGCGCAGAGAGACAGGCGGCTCTCTCTCTCTGCAGCAGAATCAACTCGCGGGGTGAGCCATTTTAGGAGGGCAGATCATCTCGGTGCCAGCTACTCGCCATTGGTGGAAATGTTGCTATCACTGATATTCGGGGCATTCTGCATACCATGATAGCAATGCTGTCAAAAATGGCGATTTAAATTTGCTGGCAATTTTTTTTATCACTGCTTCTAGCATAGGCCCCTAAGTCTGACCATGGGCATGTGAGCTGACAGTGCTTTGGGCTAAATCAAGGCTCGAACTAAATAACCAGTGTATGATCTGTAAAATTCTGTGTCCTCTCTTGTACATATCTTGTATTATCATGCTGACATTCTTTGAAATAACTTTCCTCGGCATCGATGCTTTAGAAAATAAATCAAGCACAGAAGATCATATATATTCGATATGTATTCGATGCATATTCAATGGCCGCCAAAAATTTCGCTAGGTAAACAATGCATAAAAGTTGACACAAATTGCATAGCCTCTAGCACGCTGATCTCTATCTAAACGAGCTCTTGTCCAGATACTGTATTGTGCATTCTTACATCTGCATCCATGGATCAACCCCGATTCTATGGACACAGGAGCCTAATTTCTTCTGCTGTGCCGACCACGAGAAAGCAAAATTCGGAAGCTGTTTCTAAGCCAAAGCCAAAGGTACCTAAAGAAAAGGTTCCGAAGGTTCCCAAGGCAAAAAAACCCTTGCCCTTTGTATGTGAAGAAGAAAATGGCCAAAATCTGCGAGAATAAAGTTGTTTGTATGGGCCCCAGAAGTGCCCCTGCACCCACCAAAGGGGGTATAAGATAACTGACTGGAGCCAGTGGACAGAGTCCAGTTCGAGTATTCATGATCCAGGCAGAGGTCAAGGCAGGCGGCAAAGGTGCAAGTCCGGATACAGGCTGGGGTCAAGGCAAGCATCACAGGAGTGGTGGTCGAGGTCACAGGCTGAGGTTGACAACAGGGAGTCCAAAAAAACAGGGAGGGAACCGGAACAGGGCAGGCTCAGGAATCAGACTACAAAGGGGCCAGGCAGACAAGGAAATGCATACAATGCTCGGTCGGGAACTGGGATTCACTGGCTGCTATTTAAGCCCTGGAACAGGTGCAGCCATTATAGCAGGCTGCCAGTGATCAAAATGTCCACAGCAGCCAGGTGAGGGCAGGTTCCAGTCAAATCCTGGACTGGAACCCTTACAAAGAGACCACCTGCGGGGAGAATCCTCTGGTCAGTATGACTTAGTGGAGCCTAGTAGGTGCAATGGATTGACAAGGGGAAGAGGCAGAATGCCGGCGCGTTTCCCATTGGTCAATTCATATGTCCCGCCCATGGGGCATTCCGAGCCAGCTTGCATGCGCCTTCTCTGGTGTCAGCAAAGAGAGGAGACCCTGTTTCTATTGGCTAGTGGGATAGGGTTCCCAAGGTCTGATTAGTCGCTTCTCCTACCTCCATGCTAAGGATAGATTAGCAGACTGTATGTAAGGAGATGGCCGAGGCAGAGAAACAGACCATTTGTGACTTGTGTCAATGAAGCTAAGGCAGGCTTTTCAAAGTTGCTCTGTTACAAATGACAGAGCAACCAACTTCGTTTTGAAGCTAGGAAAGTCTGCCTCGCAGAGGCTAAGTCCCATCTTTTGTGCCCAAGTTCTGAGAATCAAACATAGCAGTTATGGCTAGCAACTGAAGCCGAAAAGAGGACCAGGAGAACCGGATGGTTATTCCGGTCAGGGTAAGCTCATCCAAGTGGGTGCCCTGCACCTAGTAAAGCCTAGATATTTCCCCTAGACCCACAGTAAGAATATTTGTAACTGTTTCTTGTGTAATTCTTCTTCTTGTACGTAGGTTTACTAAAATAAACACAATTTGTTTTTACAACCTTGATTTGCCTAATGTATGATCCCAGTAATATATAAATGGTGTTAAAAGTTCCTGGTCTCCCATGACAAGCTTTTTCTGGTGGCAGAGGTGGGATCCTTAGGCTTAGGGCAATAAATTCTTGTGGGGATTTATAGCACAAAGAAGAGCTCATAGTTTGCAAGCTCTAAAAACAAGTAGTACACGAACACATGATTTACACAGAGTAGGAGAAAGTACACTGTTCTTTGTCACTAAAGATTAGTGCCCAAAGGAGAAGGTGTCTCAGCAGTCAGGACGGTATCGGTCCTGGGATCGCCAGAGAGTTGTGACTGGTGTGAGGGCTACCGACGGTCGGGCTAAAGATCAGCTCGAGGAGGATCTGGAGCACCATGAAGCCCCTTGGATATGGGGGCAACCATAGCTACTCCAGCCCAGGGCATAACCCTGGATATCAAGGAAATTTCAGAGGAAACAGAGGACGAGAGTGAGGGTGAGGGCGAGGATGATCCTGTGGTCCCACTTGCAGTAGTCCCACTGGCTACTGCTGTCCCTGCTGTGGATAGGATGGCTATCATAACAGTCATGGCTGTCAGGGTAACATTTGAGCTGAAATTGCAGCTGATCACAGCTTCCCACGGTGCTCAGATTTCCCGACCCCATCGGGATCCCGACAAGCCCCGATCCCCGAAGGTTTCTTACCAAAGCTTTGCCAAGTTTGAGGATGGCACCGATGATATTGACAGCTTTTTAAAAGTTTTTGAGGATCAATGCAGATGGTTCTGTGTCTCAGACCGAGACCAGGTCCTGCACTTGTCACCCCTGCTGACTGGGAGAGTCCTGAAGGCTTTCCAGGGAATCCCAACAGTGGACAGCCAATACTACAACCATGTAAAGGCGATTTTACTTGACTGGTATGCCCTCAATCCAGAGACTGTTCCGATCCAGGGAGAAAATGGGCTGGGACACTCACATGGAATTCGTAGACCGGCTAGCAAAGCATGGTGTCCAATGGATCGACGGGTGCAATGAACCAAACACCGGGGACTGCTGGACCTCATATTATGGGATCAGTTTCAGCAGAAGTGTCTGCCTGAGGTCAGAGACTGGGTTGTTGACTACAAGCTCAGACCTACATTGAGGCTGCCAGGATGGCAAACGAGTTTGTGACAACTCCCCCGCAGTATGTAAAGTGGGCACCCGCTCCTGCTGGGGTCGCCCCAACTCGGGTGACTATAGTTGTTCACCCTACGCCACATACACATACAAAAAGCATTTGCTAGCTTTGCTCCCGGTGAACCAATCCAACCACCAAGTCCCAGCGGATCCTGAATCTTGGATAAATAGACAACATTGCTCTTTAACTAGAGCACATACATACACCTCCCTTTGAGGCTAAAATATAGTCTAAAGATATTATATTCTGTAGGTCCATTAGTCTGATCTGAACCTGTTCTTGGTTAAGTTATTGGTTAAGTTCTTGGTTAAGTGAGTTAATGGCTGTGGTTGTATGATTGAGGACATCTAGTACATCTGTAAGTGCATTGAACCTGTACATCTAACCCAACTACAACATTTAGGAATAAGCTCGTTCAAAAATTAACTTGTTCTTTCCATAGAATACGTTTTAACGCTTGTGTATTTTGTGTATCTCTCCTGTTTCTGAGTATACCTGTGTTCAATTCCTTTGTTATAGAGTAAAACACATGTCGTTAGTGGAACATAACCATGTGTTTGACTGATAAAACATCCTCCACCGGGATATCATTCAGCAGGGAGATTCTATCAATCTCTGTGGAAAACTTCCCAGTAAGAAGCTCTGGTAAAGCAGGAGTACTATTGGGCTCATGTGTTAATTCCATGCCTGAAATGGGAATCACTATCCATGGTGCCTGTTGATTGTGGAGAATATGTCCACATACCCAGCAAGACTCATTCATACTTGACCTTTTACAAAACTGTTCGGCAAGTGTCAACAAACATGTTGTCTTTCTCCCAAGGGTTTAAATGTAGTTCTCGCTTATCTCTGAGTGTGACAATGGACATTGTGCTGTTGGTTGCT
This sequence comes from Ascaphus truei, assembly GCF_040206685.1. Taxonomy (NCBI): domain Eukaryota; kingdom Metazoa; phylum Chordata; class Amphibia; order Anura; family Ascaphidae; genus Ascaphus; species Ascaphus truei. Next base: position 305,831,325 of record NC_134486.1, on the reverse strand, counting down.
GTAGTTTTACCTGGAACATGTGAATAGGTGTCTGCGATGTATAAGGACCACAGGAAAATGAATATTGCTGACAAGGCTCCGCAGAGCATTCCCACTACATTCTTGGCATCTCTCTGTGGGTTATACTTTCACAGGCCCAATGGTGCATCATCTTAAAATTCTAACTTACACACACTCTAGAAGAATGAAAATATTGAGTCCTTGAAAAAGAAAGAAAAAGAAATGTTCAGATAAGACCGGGCCTCAGCCTGGAGTCTAATTCCCCCTGTAGGTTAACGGTCAGGGTTTTATTTTGACCCTTCAAAAAGTTAACTTGAAGCGGCTGTACTGTGGGTGATGTGAGTGGAGCTTTATGTGTGCCACGTGGATCCAGGAAGAGACCTCTGCCCCTTTAAATGCTGTATTGGTGATGATTAGTACTTGAAATTGGCCTTTCCATCTGGGATGAAGAGCGTTCTTGCGTAGGAAATGCTTGTCCATTACTCAGTCTCCTTCTTTTAGATGGTGCTGCTTGGTATCCTCCTTGGTAGACTTTGTAGCCTGTATCTGAGTATGGAGAGGCTTAAGCAATTTCATTAATTTCACACAATATACACTGATAAAATCATCAGTTAGAGCATGATAATGCATCAGTAATTCTAAACTTAGCGTGCATCTGCGTGCTGACAAGGGTATGCTTCAACCCAACCTCAAAACATACAAATGATTACAAGAACATATTGATAATTTGCAATTTGCAAATTGAGAAATGGGCCTCTTGGACATGGAATTTTAACTGTCCCAACCTTAGCGTGTTGGCCAATGTTGTGAAGTTGGCAGATATGACATGTAGAACAGTACTCCCCCACCTTGGGGCCAATATTTGCAGGAAACCAGTAATTCCTGATGGGTATTAGCATACTGCCTTTGTGTGAATGCGACAAACCATGGGCCATACGTATCACATACAGTTCTAATAGAGGAGGTAAGACTGGTCTGTCATTAGGGCCGTTCCAGAAATCCCCTTTTTGCTGATAACCCTTGTTTGCCCACTCTGTAAGAAGATCTACCTCCATGCTAAGGATAGCTTAGCAGATTGTATGTAAGGAGACATCCAAGGAAGAAACCAGACAATCTAGTGACTTGAGTCGATGAAACTAAGGTGGGCTTTCCAACGTTGCTCTGTTGCGAAAGAGAGCAACCGGCTCTTGTTTTGAAGCTAGGAAAGTCTGCCTCGCAGAGACTAAGTCACGTCTTTGCGCCCAAGTTCTGAAAATCAAATGTAATGGTTGCGGCTAGCAACTGGATCCGAAAAGAGGACCAGGAGAACCGGGTGGATATCCAGGTCAGGGTAAGCTCATACAAGCGGGTGTCCTGCACCTAGCAAAGCCTAGATTTTTCCCCCAGTCCCCAGTAAGTGTATTTTTAACTGTTTCTTGTGTAATTCTTCTTGTTGTACGTGGGTTTACCAAAATAAACACAATTTGTTTATACTACCTTGTTTTGCCTAATGTATGATCCCGGTAATATATAAATGGCGTTTAAAGTTCCTGGTCTCCTGTGATTCCTCAATTGGGTAAATAACCTGTTTAGAAGATGGGAGGTGGGCAAACAATGAACAAAAATGGCAACTCACCACATGTCTTTCAATCATATGGGGAACCATAGAGTCATTTTGTTTTGGGTAAGATCTCATACTTAGCCTCCTTTATGATGCTATGCCACAAAGCACTTTCTGGTGTAAAAAGGCACCATAAAGCCTATTCAAGTTGATAGATCATAAGGTGTCTTCTGATGTTGAACAGTGTACTATAGTATAGCACTGATAAGAAAATATGTAACAAAGTGTGTCAAAACATTAAATCACAATGTATTTTGCTAACTTTTTATATATCTCATTAATATATATATGTTATATCAGAAGTATAATTAAAATAATTATTGCACACATTACATATAGTAATAACAATTAGAAGTTTGTTTAAATACACTTAAATTAAATTAACAAACTGTGTACTAATATTTCACTAAATGAAGCCCAGAAAATATAACAGAAACATTTACTGGGCTTCATGTAGTGGAATATTAGTGTACAGTTTATTCATTTAATTTAGGTGTATTTAAACACTCATATTCCACTACATGAAGCCTAGTAAATTTTTCAGTTACATTTTCTGTAAGAGTCTCAACAAGCAGTGATGCTTCAAAAAACACTATGGATTTTCCTACCCTGAAACTACCCCTGATGTACTTTGATTGTTTTTACTGTATGTCATTTGTATTGATGGATTAAAAACTGTGAGACACTAAGCAAGTGAAAATGGCCTTTTGAATGTGGCCGATTAAATTTACAATTAAAATTAAATGTTCAGTGTGCAGTGCAAAAGCTATCCCATTAGCAGCAATAATAATGTGTCTGACTTTCTTTGCATTACACAAAAACCTAATTACTCATAAACACGACTAATAATTAAAAAAGCTAAAGTGAGAGCTAACATACTGTAGTAATCATCAAGAACTGAAATGTAATGTTTGTATTTTATTAATTTATGTATACTGGACTAATATCCAAAGTATTACAATTATATGCTTCTATACGCAAATGAACAAAATTACAGTATAAATACTTGAGAGATTTAAGTATAGACAGCCCTATATTTTAAACACCAGTACTATTATGTGAACTTTCATAAGTCTCTCTTGGTTACTCTTTTCTATTTAGTATTATCCTTTTATTTTATATAATATATAAACCAAATATTCATGCTGTTTATATAGCTAGAATTAGGGATGTGTGAATCAATAGAAATCAGTTACATTTTGTTGATGTGCACATAGTGATTACTAGTACTGTACATGAAAATCTTTTATATTTAAAGAAATGCCATGAAGGCAATAATGTTATTTCAATACAAAATGTGTCAAATTAAAAAATATATATCTAAGAAAATTAAAATGCATTCAGACACTAAAGCCAACTGATTTTATTCGTTAAGTTGTTTGCAAATTCATAATTTCATTGAGTTACTGTATGTCAAATAAAATCTCAGCCTACAGAGGAAATAAGCTTGGACATAATGAAACAAATCAGGGGATAGAGTTATTTAAGAAATTTTATTTTGAATATATGTTTTGTAAAGCCCAGAGTAAAATACACTTTTAAAACACTCATAGGCATATTTATTCTAATACTTTAATCATTTGGTAATTGATATTCCATTCTAGTTATAAATTGATGATTAGTAGGATTACATCTTCCCGTGATGATGATACACGTTACCTTTGAGACAATAATTGTAGGGTGCAAGCTGAAACATTAGTATTTAATAGAGGTATGTTTTTATGAAATAAAAATTATTATCTATAGTGTGTATTGTGCACACTACACTTATAGAAAAATGCATTACTTCATGTTAACAATAATGGCATTATGCCATAGTTGAATATCTAAACTTAGAGCATCTGAAACAAATACAAAATAATTCCTTTAAGGCAGTTAAAGCAGAAAATTTTGCTTTGGCCTCTTACATATAGTTTAATTTTTTGGAGGGACAGTTCTTCACCCAGATACTCTCCATACTATTGGAGGTGTCTATTAGACTTTTAGGGGCTATGCACTAAACAGTTATAGGTGGTTTAATGTATGATAAATTCCCTTATAGCGCCATACTGCCTGCTTTGCTATTGTGATAACAATGCAGTATTGTGCTATAGGTCTATTTAACGACCTTAAACAGCCTGAGGCAAAAAAGTCATCCGACAAGCCTAAAAAAGGGCAAAATCACTTTTTTTTTGCCAGTAAATGATATTCACTAAACAGTGATAAGCATATCAAACTTTAAAATCTTGCAATATTTTGACGCCAGCTAAAGGTTGTCGCTAAAGGTTGTCGCTAAAGATATTGCAAGATGCATAAAAGCATTTTATTAAATCTGCATAGGATTGATACCAGAGGTTGGTATGGTCCACCCGGAAACCTGTGGGAACCCTTACGGTTCTCTGGGGGTTCCCACGGTTGTCCAGGGGTGTCCGTAGGTCTCTGTGTGGTCCCCGTGGGTGTCCGGGCATCACTGGGTGGTGTCCAGGGGTTCCAACTGGTCTCCTGGTGGTCCCTTTGGGTGTCTGGGACACTCCGGGTGGTCCTTGCAGGTGTCCAGGGGTCTCCAGGTGGTCCCCGCTGGCCTCCGGTATCAATCTTGTGCCGAAAAAGAAAATTACAGACAGTTTCATTACCTTAGCGGCTAACCGCTAAGATAAAGAAAGAGTTAAAAAGCAGGCACTGCATAGTTTTGGTACAGGGGGTGGGTGAAGCTTGTAGTTGCCCCAGGGTGGGTGTTTAGGACATGTGTGAGGGTGGCAGTAGAAGTTAACCCCTTCATTACCTTAGCGGTTACAACCGCAAAGGTAATAAAGGGATTACCTCTCGTGCTACCCTCCTGCAAGGCCTAAACACAAACCCGGGGCAACTACCACCTTCACCCACCCCTGTACCAATAACAGGAATGAATAAATGTGCTATTAACCAAAGATGGCTAATAGCACTTTTACCAATGACGCCAGCCAATCAGAATGGCTGTGCTTCAATTGTCTTTAAGATGACTATTTATTTATTTATAAAATATTTTACCAGGAAGTAATACATTGAGAGTTACCCCTCGTTTTCAAGTATGTCCTGGGCACAGAGTAAAACAAATAATACATGGTTACAAGTACAGATACATAAATGAACAGGGTATACATTATATACAAGACATTGCGTGCACAGTTAAAGAAAATATATATTATGAGCGTATGAAACAGTTATAGACCAGATTAAAATGTGAGACAGCCTTAGATTTGAAAGAGCTTAAACTGGTGGTGGATGTGAGAGTCTCTGGTAGGTTGTTCCAGTTTTGGGGTGCACGGTAGGAGAAGGAGGAACGTCCGGATACTTTGTTGAGCCTTGGGACCAGGAACAGTCTTTTGGAGTCTGATCTCAGGTGATAAGTACTGCAAGTGGTTGGGGTGAGGAGCTTGTTCAGGTAGCTGGGTAGCTTGCCCATGAAGAATTTAAAGGCAAGACAGGAAAGGTGAACTTTGCGCCTAGACTCTAGTGTTGACCAATCTAGTTCTTTGAGCATTTCGCAGTGATGTGTGTTGTAGTTGCATTGGAGAACAAAACGACAAATTGAATTGTAGAGGGTGTCAAGTTTGCTAAGGTGGGTTTGAGGTGCCGAGCCATATACTATGTCTCCATAGTCAATAATTGGCATTAGCATCTGCTGTGCGATACGCTTTCTGACCAGGAGACTTAGGGAGGATTTGTTCCTGTAAAGTACCCCTAGTTTGGCATAGGTCTTGGTTGTCAGGGTATCAATGTGCATCCCGAATGTTAAGTGGGAGTCAAACCATAAGCCCAGGTATTTAAAACTAGTGACAGGTGTTAGGGTGGTGTTAGCATTGGTTCTAATCAGGAGCTCAGTCACTGGAAGCTTTACAAATTTAGTCTTGGTCCCAAATACCATTGTTACAGTCTTGTCAGTGTTTAAAAACAGTTTGTTTTGGGAAATCCAGTTTTCGAGTCTCAAAAAGTCAGACTGAAGTATGTGTTGAAGGTCAGAGAGGCTATGGCTGTGTGCATATAGGATTGTGTCATCTGCATACATGTGTATTGAGGCTTCCTTACAAGCTGTGGGAAGATCATTAATGAACACTGAGAAGAGTAGGGGCCCCAGAACAGAGCCTTGTGGGACACCACAGGTGATATCCAGGGGGTTGGAGTTAGAGCCTGAGATGGACACATGTTGGGATCTTCCTGATAGGTAGGACTGAAACCAGTTTAAAGCATGCTTCCCTATTCCAGAGCTCTGGAGTTTGTTAAGCAGGATAGCATGATCAACTGTGTCAAAAGCCTTTGCAAATCTAGGAATACTGCACCAGTAAGTTGTCCCCATTCCATTCCACACTGGATTTCATTGCAAACTTTTAGCAGGGTAGTTACGGTGGAGTGTTTGGGACGAAAGCCAGATTGGAATTGGCTAGGGAAATTTGTCTTGGTATAGAAATCGCTTAATTGGGAGTGGACACATTTTTCCATGACTTTGGATAGAATTGGGAGAGGTGAGATTGGCCTGTAGTTTGAGACAGTGTTTTTGTCCCCACTTTTGAAGATTGGGACAACTCTGGCAGTTTTCCAGGTCTTAGGGATATGGCCTGCAGACAGGATAGAGTTGACTATGGACGCAATTGGTTTGGCAATGGCTGGGGCACCAAGTCGTAGGAACCTAGATTGTAGTAAGTCAGGTCCACATTGGCTGATTAGTTTTAGTTTGAGGAGCGCTTGAATAATCTCCTCTTCAGATACTGGGCCAAATTGAAAATTGTGGGCAGTGTTGGGAGGGGGTGGGACTATAGGGGTACTCCCACGATGAGATTCAAGTTTGTGGTTTGGGCTGCATTTCGCTAATAAGTTAGTGGCACACCCCACAAAGTAATCATTGAATGCATTTGCAATGTCAGTGGGGTTTGTCAGAGTAATATCCCCCCTTAGTGATATTACTTGGTTGTTGATGGTTTGGAGGCTGGAATATATTGTTGATAACCTTCCAGAAGTTAGCTGGGTTTGATGTATTTTGGTGGAGATTGTCAGAGTAAAATTGTGCTTTTTCGTGCCTTGTTTGCCTTGTGCACATGTTCCGCATGCATCTGTAGTGATTGAGATCCTTGGCAGTGCCAGTTACTTTGTAGCTTTTCCACAAGGCATCCCTGAACTGGTAGAGTGCTATAAGGTCAGGTGTAACCGATGGAAGGTGGGCCCCCGTACCCTTATTTTGCGTAGTGGAGCATGGGTATCGCAGAGTTTTAAGAACTCAGATTGGAAATAGTCGAGCGCAGAATCAGGGTCGGGAATTAAATCGATTCTGTGCCATGAGTTGGTAGAAACTGTTGTGGGTTAAAGTTTTTAAATGTTCTAGTGAGGAGAACTTTAGGGCTTGAATGGGGCGGTTTAATTTTCCTTACACAGTACACTATTGCATGGTCAATGAAAATATCAGGAAGGATGCCAGAGGATTGGATTCTGCTGGGGTTTGAGGAGAGAATCCAGTCTAGCAAGGAATAGTTATGCGATTTCAGGTTTATCCGTGTGGGTTGGGAATTGAGTTGCGATAGGTTAAGTGACTTGAGTTGTATCTGGATTTTGTGGTTTTTAGGGTCAAACCAATTGAAGTTGAAATCCCGAAGAACTAGCAGCTCACTCTTCTCATTCAGAGAGGAAATGGAGCCAAGAAATTGGGTGATATCAGTCAGGGATTGTAGAGGGGCTTTAGGGGGGCGGTAGATGCCAGCAAGCAAGATGGGCTTAGAAAAGGGGAGGCAGATTTTGCCTAGATCTATTAACTAGAATTTCAAAAGAGGGTGGGCTTGGTGGGCAATTTAACAGCGTAAATTGTAAGGTGTCTGCAATCTAAAATAAAACCCCTCCTCCTCTCTTTGACCTATCTCTCCTAAAAATGGTGTATCCCTGAATGGCGATATTTACATCAGGGGTTTTAGGGGATAGCCATGTTTCTGTAAGAACGATGGCTTTGGGTTTTTTCGTAAGGCACCATGCCCTTAGTTCGTCCAGTTTGGGCAGCAGGCTCCGGATGTTTATATGGGCGACAGATAGCCCTTTTTGGAATTGAAAGGGGGAATTCTCAGGGGCATGGGACAGAGCTGAAATGGGAGGACCTAGGTTAGGTTCAATATCACCTGCTAAAGAGAGTAATAGTATGAATAGAAATTTGGGTAGTTGTTTGCAAGTTGTAAATTTGTGGTGTTTGCCATTAGAGTGAGCAGTGGTTGGTGTGCTAGATTTTAGAGTTCTCCACCAACATTCAGTAGATAGTGCAAGTCTTTTGAGTAGTCCAGGGTGTATGGTGATGTTGGGTGTGGGCCAGGAAGGAGGAGTTTGTAGTGGATAGAGGGAGTAATATCTCCATGAGGCCAGGAGAAAGAAAAAAGTTAAAATACATAGGAGGTTCATGATGCCAGAGGTAGGCAGTGCTGCAAGGAGCTGTTGTGAGCAGAGTGAGTGTGTGCAGACTAAACAGCAGGTGTGTGCCTGTTCCTTGTCAAATGTTTAGCTGTATTGCAATGCTAGAGTCAATTCAGGGTTTCAGTGTATTGTGCAGTTAGTTTTGGGAGAGACTGCAGTGAATAAGTTGTAAAGGGGTGGGGGGTTGAAATATGCAGGTTAGCAAGCATGGGATCATAGTGTGATCTGAATAGCTTACCATTTGTTGTCCTGAGTAAAAGAGTTAGCAGTAGATCCACTCCCCAGTCACCTCTAGTCAAACTATAGTCTAACTATATTTATCACTTAAAAAGCTCACTTTAAATGCCTCACTGTCTAATGCCTAATGCAGTTCCTGCAAAATGCCGTCATGAAAAGAAAGATTGCCGGCCTCACATGGTACGGTAGCCAATCAGAGCGTGGGAAATACATCCCAACTCTGATTGGCTCTAGTACCATGTGACAGGCTTTAAATGACGTCACATCCGTTCTCCCCAAAGCATCTGTCATATGGTCTACTAGAGCCAATCAGAGTAGGGATGTAGTTCCCACGCTCTGATTGGCTACCGTACCATGTGAGGCCAGCCATCTTTCTTTTCATGACGTCATCTTAAAGGCAATTGAAGCACAGCCATTGGGGTATTGGCCCCAAGGGTATGTGGGTAGGCCTCCCGGCTGGGTATTGGGTGAGTGAGGGTGGTTAGGCCTCACGGGGTGGGGGGGTAGTGGGGAAGGTTATGTAGGAATCCCGAGGGGTGGGTGAGGGTGGGTTAACCCCTTAATGACTGTAGCTATTAATAACCGCTATGGTGATTAAGGGGTTAGGGGACATTACATTGGCTGTTTTTATTCTTGTTTATGATTGGCAGCATTGGAGGGTGCATGGACAGTGATGAAGATGAGGATGGCCTTCATCGTGGCAGCCGGAGATGGGTGAGTGCTATATGTATTTATTGTATTTATTGTTCTTTATGTATTTTAAATGGGCAAATTCACTATTATCCATATGTGGATAATATTCATTTTGCACATTACTATACAGTATGTGTCAAGGGTGGTGTATTTATGTGTTGTAATTTTTTTGGGGGTGCACTGAATTGGTACTGCAGGCCTGCGGGGAACACCCGAGGGCCACCGCCGGCCTATAGTATCATTGCTATGCATCCCAAAAATGTGATATATGTAATGGGGGTATAGGGGTTGTTGGGGGCACTGGGGGTGTATGTTGTTTATTGCAATGTTTATTGGGGGCAATAGTCCCCAATAAACATGCTATTATGCCTTAACCCCTTCATTGCCTTAGCGGCTATCCGCTATGGTAATGAAGCAGCATTAAAATATTTTCATAATATTGTGCGGGAGCAGGGCGTCCCCTGAGCTGAACCGCATTGATTTGTGGTTCAGGGAACCCCTGCTTCCCGAGTTACAGGCCCCGGTTTGGGGCATCGGTGCCAGTGTCGCCGCCATCTTTATAGCGGGCACGTCGCGTATGGGACGCTATAATGATGGCGGCGACACTGGCACCCGATGACACATTCCGGGGCCTGTAACTCGGGAATCAGGGCATCCCTGATCCACAAATCAATGCAGTTTAGCTCAGGGGACCCCCTGCTCACAGTACACTATTATTAAATATACATTCATGCTGCTTCGTTACAATAGCAGATAGCCGCAATGGTAAGGAATGATTGTTTATTGATATGGGTGTTTAATTCATAGTGTAGATGTGCAGAGGGTCTCCGGAGCTGAACAGCTTTGGTTTTAATTCCAGGGACCCCCTGCTTCCCGAGATACAGGCCCCTTTATGGGGTGCCGGTGTATCCCTCTGCTTTGTTAACATTCCGCGGTCACGTGATCGGGACATTTAAATGCAGAGGGATACCGGCACCTCATAATGGGGCCTGTATCTCGGGAAGCAGGGGGTCCCCAGACCTGAAACCAATGCGGTTCAGCTCCGGAGACCCCCTGCACATGTACACTATGAATAAAATTGCATTTAAAAGATTTTTTAATGTTGCTGATGTTTGTGCCGAGAGAGCGGCAGATCTCTCTCGGCTGCAGACACATCTCGGCAGGGGACGGCTTCTCGGCAGCTTCTCGCCAGGCAGACTGTCTCGCCACCGGTTACTCGCCATGTTTGGCAATGTTGCTCTCACTGTGATTCACCAGGTATTCGACCCTTCCTGCATACAGCGAGGGCAACACGCCAAAAACATGGCGAGTTCAAACCCTTGGCGAATGCAATTTTCCGCCGCTTACTGCATGACCCTCAGTGTGTCACTCTTGACTTCTTATCCATTCAATTATTTTTTTACCCACCATAACTTGTTTTAATGTCTAGATATAAAGAAGAAATATTTCTGGGTCAATGATTTGCAAAGGCTTATAATTCACAAATTTATAGAGAACAGTGCAGTAAACACAATTGCTTTGATTCACTAAAGTGTGATATGGGTTATCATTATTAAATTGAATGGTTGTTAATGTTAGATCACTGTGCAATAACCGATATCGGACTTTAGAGAATCTCCCCCAAAGTGCTGTAACCTAATATTTTTTTGAAGGTTTTGTGAGAAGCCTTTGGTTTTATTTTTAGTTTGATCAAATGGTAATAATACCCACAGGATATATCTGCAATCCTAAAACTACAATTATATACTGTATATAGCAGTATAATATTGTTTGCCTCTTACTGGGGGGGGGGGGATTTTTAAATAGTGTAGTCAGTGGTGAATGGAAGATGATAGCTACTGTAATGCCTCATTTTATTCCATACCCTGTAAGAATAGGGAGTCATGGGGTAAAATGGATATAGTTTTCAGTCTATTTTTTTTTAGAAATTAACAGAACTACTCAGGGTCATATCTACAAAGTGGTGCTAAACCTTTAGCCCCCTTGAATCCCATTTAACTTGACCTAGGATGACTTAAGGCAAACCACCACATACTGTAGTAAATATTGTAAGTACAATGGTGGAGTTGACTTATTTGGGATGTGTTAAATAATGGGGAATATCAGGGAGGATAAGACCTCCTGTATGTACTGTACATCTATAATCAGTAAATTATAAATCTGTTTTTTACTTGACAAACATCTGAAAATAATAAAGCTCCCTCTTGAGCATGTCTTATACGGCATGATGAAGCTACTGTACAAATGAATGAGTGAAGGGTGTGGGTAGTTGCCTGGGGAGGGAGGTTAGGCCTCATGGGTGGGTATCGGGGCAGGGTGGGTTAACCCCTTAATTACTATAGCGGTTAGAATGTATTTGCTATGTATTTTTCTGGCAACGGAGGACAGGGACCTGCAATCCAGATGAGGACATCCGTCTTATTACTGTGGTAGAACTGTATTTATTTACTTTATTTATGCTGGTTTACGTGTATATTATATTATATCTGGATAATAGTTATTTTGCCCATTACTGTATTGCATGTTTGGTGGTGGGGGGTGGGGGGGTATTGATTTATTTAAATGTAGGCCATATTATTTTATTACATACAGAATTCATTACCTTAGCGGCTATTCAATAAGGCAATGAAGGGGTTAAGGCATAATAGCATGTGTATTGGGGACAATTGACCCCAATAAACATTGCAATACACAACACACACACCTACACACTATTAATACTAATGACATTAATGCAGCTTCATTACCATAGCAGATAGCCGCTACGGTAATGAATTATTGTTTATTGATGTGTGTTTTGAGACTAGTGTAGATGTGCAGGAGGTCTCCGGAGCAGAACCACATTGGTTTGAGGTCCAGGGACCCCCTGCTTCCTGAGATTCAGGGTGCAGGTATCCCTCTGCTTTGTTTTACAACCCCCGGTCACGTGATCGGGACATTTAAAAACAGAGGGATATCAGCACCCCATAACAGGTTCTGTATCTCAAGAAGCAGGGGGTCCCCGGACCTAAACCAACGCAGTTCTGCTCATCTACACTATGAATAAAATTTTATTTAAAAATATATTTTTTCCAGCGAGATTTGCGCAGAGAGAGTGGTGGATCTCTCTCTGCTGCAGACAGATCTCACCAGGGGAGCCCTTCTTGGCAGGCAGACCGTCTCGCCACCGGCAACTCACCATGTTTGGAAAGGTTGTTCTCGCAGGTATTCGGGCCTTCCTGCATACCGTGAGAGCAACTCACAAAAAACATGGCAAGTTCAAACCCATGCCGAAAGTGCTTTTCTGCCGCTTATTGCATAGACCCCATTGTCGTCAGAAATGGCACGTATCACAGCATCAGATACCCAGAGTAGAGCGAGCAATTTCTGAAGTCTCTGGGCCTCCCCATGACTCAGAAATCCAAAAAACACCCGAGGACTCAGAGAGCCGGCTGCGGCGAGTGTCCGCCGTGGGCCTTGGAGAGATTGGCGGGACATAACTATAAAAAAAACAGAGATAAGATCTGATAATTAATCGATTATCCTGCCATGAACTTATATACCAACCAATGTGCCAGCTATAATGAAACCTGAAGAGAAAATGGAAGCCTTATTATTTATCTGCTCACCTCCGGTGTAGTCTCCCCGCTTAATAACCTACCCAAGCAGCAGATGGCAAGGAGAGCACTACTCACATGTTGAGGATGAAGCAACAACGATCCTGAGAAAGCCCTCTCCCAAAGAGCCGCCATTTTCCAGGAGACACACTCAGAGTATAGGGGATCTGGCTGCTCCTCCTTCACGCTGATGACTGCTGATTAGCGGAGTTTGGTTCAAGCCGCGGGACAGGGGAGGCCTTCTTTTGAGTTGTCGGTCGATCTGGGCCACCTTCTGTTGTTCCTCTAAGGTTCGGGCCCGGTTGGGTTTGCCTCGGCCTCTCCCGCCCCACTGGTTGGTTGTCCAGTTTGGGCATCGCTCGGGTGCTCCCGGGTTTCCCAGGGTTGGGGTGTGGGGGGAGGTTGGAGAAGTTTCTCTGATATAGTTTCCTCTTGACATCGATCCGGGGCATGGATGAGGCCAAGCAACTCATGACAAGCCTTTACCTTGAAATGGTCCAGGGCCGATCTCGGCTCTATCCGGTTTATGAACCGGGGAGGAGGAGCTGTACAATCTTCGGCTCCATGCTGTTCAGGTTTGACACTGTTTAACTAAATAAAGTTCTGGATCATCAGAGATCAGAGGGTTAAAGAGTCTCCAGGGTACCGGAGCCATAAAGCCTGGCTTAACAGTATAATCCTTCTACTGTAAGCTCAACAGGTTAAGTTGGATATTTTTCTCTTGCCCTTAATTTTCAGCTTATTATACTGAATTATGACACTCTTCTGACACTGATTTATACCCACAAGTCGATAAATATAGTTGCTAAGCGAAGGAGGTCATTGATAGAGCTCTAGTTCATATTTACTAGTTATGAGATATTAACCAATAGAGCTATTGTTAAAAAGTTATTAATGTATGCGGTTCTTCCATTTCCCTGTCCCCCCTCCACCCTCCTCTTCATACTGCCCCCCATTGGGCTCCCCCTCTTCCCTACACCCGCTACGATCCCTCACTCCCCATTATCCCATAAACTCAATAAGAAAAAGCCTTAATGTAAGCTGTTTCCACCCTCCCCTCCTCCTCTCCCCTCCCCCGTTACCCCGCGCACAGACCAACGGCAATGTTTATATGCCACTACACTGTTTCTAAAGTTATGAAAAGAGCAAGAGGTACTTATTCTGCACTATGATGATATGTATGTCTAATGGTTACAGGGTTGTGTTTGCAAAGTCTTACGTCGCAATCTAGGCTCAGGATGCAATACAGCAGATTTTAAAAATAAGTATGTTTGCAGCTAACGATGACAGATGTCACTGATCTCTTCCCCCTCCCCCCTCCCCCTGCCCCCTCTCTTCCACCCTCCCCCTCTATCCCTCCCCCCTACCCACTCCCTCTCCTCCCCACTGTCCCCTCTCCCCCCACTCCTCCCCCTCTCCCCTCCTCCACCCCTCCCACCCTTGTCCTCCACCGCAAATTAGTCTTAGGATTTAATACAGCGGTTCTACAAAATATGCATGTATTGTATGCAGCTAATGAAGACAGATGTTAGGATCTTTTCCCCTTCCCACCACAAACCTCCTTCCCTCCCCCCTCCTCCTCCCCCACCTCCTCCCCATCCTACTCCTTCCCCTTCTACCCTCCTCACCTCCCCCCCTCCTCCCTCATCCTCCACCCTCCATCGTTCTCCGCCTCCTCTCCTCCCTCTTCTTCCACTACAAATTAGGCTTAGGACGTAATACAGTGGTTCTACAAATATGCATTTATACATCTAATGATAACAGATGTGAGTGATCTCTTCCTCCTCCCCCCTCCAAATCCCCTTCCCCCTCCTCCCCTCCTCCCCTCCTCCCCCATCACCACTCCATTAACCCACATACCGTTCTTTTCCCCCTCCCCCAAATCCCCTGCCTTCCCTCACGCCTCTCCCCCCCTCCCTTCCCCTCCTTCCCCAACCTCCTCTCTCCGCGACCGTAAAAACCCATATTATAAATGTGGGAAGACCCGAGATAACAATTCCGGAAATCCTCCAGTAAGATATTAAGACACCTCATGTGGGAAAGAAGGAGTCTCAGTCCCTCAATTTACTGAAATCATATATGGCTAACCCCACCTCTATACAAATTATCTCATTAAATGTTAAGGGGCTCCAGACCAACAGAAAAAGGAGATTGGCGCTCCAGGAACTTAAACGTTCAAAAGGAGATATAGTGTTCCTACAAGAGACTCACTTTGATGTCCGCGACCCCCCTAACACATTAAGGAGTGTTTTCCCTCAGGCATTCAATTCTTCTTTCAGCAGAATAAAAGAGGGGTGGCAATCTTAATCAGACAGGGTGTTCCCCTCAGTGTGGAAAAAACAATCACCGACCCAGAAGGGATATTCCTTGTAATCCGTGGTTCTCTTTCAGGTGTGGCTGTTACTTTAATCAATCTACTCGCCAAACGAGAATCAGACAGATTTCCTGAAATCAGTATTGGAAATGTTTGAACCCACATTTCTCGCTTCTCTCATTGTAGGAGGAGATCTAAATATGGTCTATAACTCTGAGGTGGATAGATCCTCAGCCCTGGGTCAGTCTCATGTGAGTCATATCCAGACAACATCAAAACAATTTAGAGATATGATAAAATAATTTTCCTTAACGGACATTTTGAGAGCACAACACCTGGTCCAGAGGGACTATACTTTCCCCCTCCCCCCCCATCAGACCTACTCAAGAATAAATTATTTATTCATAACAAAAAATATTCTCAAGGCAACCTCGTATGCAAATATCAGTCTCAACACGTGGTCGGACCACGCAACAATTGATTTCACTCTCACCCTCCCCTTTGTCAAAAATTATACTTTCTGTTGGAGGCTGAACAGCTCAATTCTGAACTAGATTAACACACATTCCCAGCTAGCTCAAACTCCTACACCCACCACATCATGAATATATATTTATGTCAAAAAAGAATGCTACTGGGCGTGACAAATGCATACAAAAAAAGACAGGGGTGCCCAATGCTACATCAAATTGACAAAACAAATATGGTAAGGAGTACAAAGTTCAAATACTACAATAATAATAATAATAATAATAATAATAATAATAATTACTTGGTTATTAAGTTAAACCCTTTGGCCAAAGCGTTATAAGCCTGCATACCAAACGTCAAGGTATAACCAATAATGCAGGTCCTACACTACACTGTGAACCCTTCCTTTTACCTCTGTATGAGGGGAAAGAACCATAATAGGTTCTGTTCTAGCAGCAAAGTGAAAAGACCTCCCAAGTTAAAAAGGTGAGGAGTGAGCTTTGGGGGGAGGTGCCACCTACCTCCATTACAACTGTTAGCAGTCAGAAATTGATTAACACACATTCCCAGCTAGCTTAAACTCCTACACCCACCACATCATGAATATATATTTATGTCAAAAAAGAGTGCTACTGGGCGTGGCAAATGCATAAAACAAAAGACAGGGGTGCCCAATGCTACATCAAATTGACAAAACATATATGGTAATGAGTATTCTTCCACAGCAAGGGGAGCGCAGGATGTTCACATCATGGTCATGAAAAGACGAAACGACATAACATAGTGTGACCCGTATACATATATCTGGAATGTGTAGGGCTGTAAGATAATAGCACTCACACTTTTTCCCCCAAACTCAAGCAGTACAGAGACTCTTTCTCTCTCTGAAATGAGCAACCTTCAGTTGTGATTTCCAGCACGTTAGTATGTCCGTGAGGTAATATTTCCTTCCGTGTCATGCAAAAAGGATGAAGACTAATATTGTGTAGTATGTCTAAAAAGTATATTTTCAGAGTGTAATAGAAAAATTCAAATACACTCACATTTAAAATACAATATAGGGAATTGTACGAAATCCTGATCCACTGGGCATACAGTCTCCGGAGCGTGTGCTCGTTCACGTCCGACATTTCTGGTGTGTACTGCGGTAAGGGCGGATGTGACATCACGCTTGGTCTTTGGTTGCCAGGATCTCTCAGCAGGACGTCGGCTCAGATTCAACACGTTTCGTTTATAGACTTCGTCAGGAATCTTAATCACCATTAACCGCCTTTGGTTTATATAGGGTCAGCTTCTCATACATAATTTCAAACACCTGATATCAATGTGATAAAGTATGCTGACTTTAATCAGCTCTCTGCGATGTTATTCACATTATTTGCTCCTTGCTACCTCTGCATTCCATGAATACAAAAAACATCTGAATACACTAAAATAATCAGAAGAATTTTTTTTTTAAAAATCAGAAAAAAATTATTTAAAAAAAAAATCTTTAAGTCACCACTCACATACATAGTGGTGACCCAAACCAAATATATTAATAAAACATTAAACATAAAATCTTTAATAATACTAGAAACAATATAAATATCTACTAATGAAAAAACACCTATCATAAAATATCCAACACAAATAAATAAATTCAATAAAGCACAGCGAATGTTAACCTAAAAAAGGTGACAAGAAAGACAAAATGAGTCAATACATTCTTAACCATAAACCTCAGGAAGGAATCTTCACCTTCCCCTCATATCTCATACTAGAATCCACCAATATTAAGGAAATATTAAACAAATGCCCCGATGTCTATACTGATATTCATATCCGATGGCACTAGTGTCCCCAACTTAAATATACAATAGGTCTCCCATTGCGCTAAACGTTGGATCCTATCCCCCCCCCCCTCCTATTTTCTCTACACTTTTCTGAACGCATGCTTTGCATGCAAAACAACCGTAAAATCCATTAGGTTTATTTAGCCAGGTGGAATCATGTTTACTCCTCTCTGTTCTCATCATTGTAGGAGCTAGTTTTCCCTTCAAATTAGGAGCTCTGCTCCTACAGAAAAGTGTAGAGAAAATACATTTTAAATCTAATGTAACTAAAGAGATTTTTTCTATTAAGAATTTGATTAACTGTAAAACCAGCTTTGTGGTATACATATTGGAGTGCCCTTGTGGCCTCCAATATGTAGGGCGTACCACTAGACCCTTAAGGGTAAGAATTTTAGAGCACCTGGGTAACATAAGGAAAAGTGTGTTAACACATCAAGTATCTAAACATTACAGTTTACATCACAATTTGGACCCAAGGTCATTAACTTATAAGGGTATTGAATATGTTCCTGCCCGTTGGAGGGGGGGGATAGGATCCAACGTTTAGCGCAACGGGAGACATATTGGATATTTAAATTGGGGACATTAGTCCCATCGGGTATGAATGTCAGTATAGACATCGGGGCATTTGTTTAATATTTCCTTAATATTAGAGGATTCTAGTATGAGATATGAGGGGAAGGTGAAGATTCATTCCTGAGGTTTATGGTTAAGAATGTATTGACTCATTTTGTCTTTCTTGTCACCTTTTTTAGGTTAACATTCACTGTGCTTTATTGAATTTATTTATTTATTTGTGTTAAATATTTTATTATAGGTGTTTTTTCATTAGTAGATATTTATATTGTTTCTAGTATTATTAAAGATTTTATGTTTTTTTTTTTTTTTTTTTTTTCAACTTTCATTTTTATTTGTGGAAAGCAGGTATACAGAAACTCACCTCCCATAGGCGTACATTACAGTCAGTCCACTTTTTTGTATTTAACAGCTGTCAACATTAACAGCATCAGACGAACAACATAAAGGGAAGCAAGACAAGACATACTCGACTCACGAGACTGGGGGGGGTACACAGAGGGTGAGGGGGGGAGGGGGGAGGTGATCTTGCGAAGCTCTGGAGGTGGGTCCGTGCGACCCAGAGTGACTGTGTACTGTCTCCACTGATCCTACCGCCTAATGTAACTGCTGGGTGGCTCTGTCTAGTGTGTCCCTACGTCCGTGTCCAGTCTATCTCGACCAAGGAGAACGCATTTATTATTATTAGTGCAAAATTGTGGCGGCGTCCACCCCTGGGATGTTGGTTTGTTCTAAACACGGGTCCCAGACTTTTAGAAATTTGGTGCCAGAGTCGTTGACCCAACTCGTCAACTGTTCCATCTGGCAAACGTGCCAAATTCGGTTCCTGATTTTGGGGATAATTGGGATCTCATTCTGCTTCCACAATGCTGCGATCTCACACCGGGTGGCGGTTGCGAAGTGCATGACCAATTTGTGTGCCATTCTAGACATGTCCTGGGGCCGCCTGCCCACAAGGAACAGCCACGGGTCCAAGGGGATCTCTAAATCGAGAATACCTTGCAACCAGTCTCGAATGTTTTCCCAAATCGGGGCCACCCTTGGGCAAGACCACAGCATGTGTTTAAGGTCAGCTAATTCCCCGCACTGTTTTGGGCAGAGCGCCGAATAACCCCTGACAAATTTAGCTAATTTAGCTGGTGTATGGTACCACCGCATTAGGACCTTATATGCGTTCTCCTTCAACGTGACACATATTGAGCTTTTTGCGGCAGCTTGCAATATGTAGTCCCATTCTTCGTCCTCTAAAGTCTCCCCTAGCTCTGTCTCCCATTGTCGCATGTATTGCAGTCGGGGACTGTCAACTTGAGCCGGACAAACTACCTCCCTGTACATTCGAGATGTCAGTCCCCTCGTGTCCGTTGGATTTGAACACAGCTGTTCAAAATTAGTTCGTGCGGGCCGAACGGGGAATTTGTTATAGAATGCCCTGACCTGGAGGAATCTAAATAACTCTAAATTTGGTAAATTTGATTCATCTTTAAGCATATCGAACGTCTTGATAGATCTTGTACCCTCCAGGTCCTTTAATCGATTGTAACCTGCTTGCGTCCATTTTATAAATTTATCGCCGAACAGCCCAGGAGCAAAATCCGGATTACCCCATAGGGTTGTCATTAGTGTTTGTGGTGAAGTTAAGTTATCTTTCATTTTGGATGTCTCCCAAACCGCTAAGGAGTTCGCTACTGCGCAGAGCGGCGTCCCAATGCCTTTTTTGCGTTGTTTTGGTAGCCAGATCAAATCGTGGAGTGCCACTGGCGCACAACATTCCCTTTCCAGCTCTGTCCATCTTCTGTTTGTGGGGTCCGCGTGCCATTGAATGATTTGGCTTAATTGTGCCGCTTTATAATACGCCATCAAGCAAGGTACCGATAGTCCTCCTTTTACCACTGGTTTTGTCAGTAGGCTTTTTGCAATTCGTGGGCGTTTTTATTCCAAATAAATTGGATGATGTGAGCTTGAAGGGCTTGGATCTCAGATTTAACTAATGGTATTGGTAGGGTCTGAAACAGATATAGAAGCTTGGGCAGTAAGTTCATCTTTACGCTATTAATCCTGCCGAACCATGATATCCCGTAACCCGCCCAAACCCTGAGATCCTCCTTTAGCTTCTTCATCATCTTGGGGAAATTTGCCTTATATAAGGTATTGTAATCCCTGGTGATATATACCCCTAGATATTTGATTGCGGAGGATTGCCACTTAAAATTAAAGTTTAGTTCTAATAGTTTTTCAATTGGTTTTGGCAGATTGATATTGAGCGCCTCTGACTTGGCCTGGTTAATTTTAAACCCTGAGACCATGCTAAAGGTGCCCAGGATCTCAAAGACATTGGGCAGGGCTGTCAGCGGTTTAGAGATAGTTAGGATCACGTCGTCTGCATACAGCGCAGCTTTGTGATGTTGCCCCCCCGTTTGAATTCCTGTTATATTGGGACATAACCTGATGTGGGCTGCGAGGGGTTCAATACAGAGGGCAAAAAGTAATGGGGACAGCGGGCAACCCTGACGGGTCCCACTCCGTATATTAAATAGTTCCGAAGGGAAACCCTGGTGTCTTACTCTCGCTGTGGGTCCTGAGTATAGGGCCATTATTGCCTCTAAAAGGCGGCCTCCAAACCCATACACCCCCAGCGTCTCTCGTAGGTAATACCAATCGATACGATCGAATGCCTTCTCGGCAGCCAGACTCAACACCATTGACGGTATGTTTTTCTTTTTTGCCA
The DNA here is from genome assembly GCF_040206685.1 of Ascaphus truei. Lineage (NCBI taxonomy): Eukaryota > Metazoa > Chordata > Amphibia > Anura > Ascaphidae > Ascaphus > Ascaphus truei. Next base: position 305,810,882 of record NC_134486.1, on the reverse strand, counting down.
AATCTATCAAATCTATTATCCGTCTGGTGTTATCTGCTGCCTGTCTGCCTGCAATAAAGCCTACTTGATCCGGGTGTATCAGGCCCGGAAGGACACTACCCACCCTGTTTGCTAATAGTTTGGAAAAGATTTTTATGTCCGAATTAATCAGGGAGATTGGCCGGTAGCTCTTGTAGTCTGCCGGGTCCTTACCGGGTTTGTGGATCACTGAGATAGACGCCTGAAGCATCTGGGTCGGGAAGGGCTCCCCCTCCAGGATCCCATTAAATAATTTCAGAAGTTGAGGGGCTAGGGTCTTACAGAATTTTTTGTAATACAAATTAGAGTAGCCATCAGGACCTGGGGCCTTGGCTGGTTTGAGGGACTTAATTACCTCTGTTATCTCTTCCAGGGTGAAATCACCCTGTAGGGCCTCTTTCTCAGCTCTGCCCAGGGTCGGAAGCTGCGCCTCAGACAGAAACCTCTTTAAGGTAGCTGATGTTTTTTGGTTGTGGGCAACCTTATCTCCATCATATAGTGTAGCATAGTATTTCCGAAAAGCTTCCACTATCTGTCTCGGATCGGAGGTAAGGTTGCCCTGCTGTGTTCTAATTGTCGCTATCCGGAAGTTTGGAAGCTTGTTACGGAGCTTGTTGGCTAGTAAGGTATCTGGCTTGTTGGCTTTTTTGTAAAATCTGCATTTGGACCAAGCTAACTCCTTCTCGGCCTGGGATGATAACACTAAATTAAGGGCCGCCTTAGTATCTATCAATTCTTGCCACGTGTTCTGGTTTTTGTCCGCGGAATGCTGTGCAGTGAGGAGTGTTAATTTCGCCTGCAGCTCTTTTATTTTAGACGCTTTCTCTCATTTCCGCTTACCAGCTATGTTCATGAGGAATCCCCTGAGAGTAGCCTTATGGGCTTCCCAGAGCGTGGCCTGCGACTGCACGCTTCCCTTATTTTCTCTAAAGAAATCCTTTATCCGGTCCCGTATCGCCCTTTCGGTAGCGGGGGCCTTGAGAAGAAGCTCGTTAAGCTTCCAGTTTGCTCCGGGTCTGTCTAGCCCTACCATCGTGCACCTCAGCTCAATAGGCGCATGGTCGGACCACGAGATCTCGTGGATCTCTGTATGGCCTACCACTGGAACCACTCTGTTTGACACTAGGAAGTAGTCTATTCGGCTGTATCTGTCATGGGTGTGCGAGTAAAAAGTGTATTCCCGGGCAGCTGGATGTTGTTCTCTCCATACATCTGTCAACTGACAAGCATGGAGGCCGTCACGTATGGTTTGTAGGTCCTGTCTGTGGGCTGTGTTAAGTTGGGTGCATCTGTCCAGGTCAGGGTCCATTGTGCGATTTAGGTCTCCCGCGAGGGAGATACTTCCCTTAGCCAGTTTCTGTAGTTTGCCAAAAAACTGCTCGAAAAAAGTGGGGTTTTGTTCACAAGTGGCATACACGGACGCTAATGTTACTTGTTGGCCTTGTATTGTGCCGTCAAGATTAGGAATCTACCTTGTAGGTCAGAGTGTTGTTTGTCTATGGTCAGGGCAAGCCTGTTATGTGTGATTATTGACACGCCCCTTTTTTTGACATCTGCGGATGCTAGATAATATGTTCTGTAACTCTTATCGAGGAATTTTGGGTGGTTTAAGCGGGAAAAATGAGTTTCCTGTAGGAAAATAATGTCGGCCTTCCGACGGTTATATTCAATAAAGGCAATTCTCCGTTTTGTGGGGCTGTTGAACCCCTTCACATTATGTGAAATCATTATAATATCATTACTCATCTGGGCGGTATGTTGTGGATACTCTGTTTAACGGCTGTTGTCCAAGTTGGGATCTTTTCTCCTGTTGTCTCTGTCGCCGGCCAGTCTCTCGCCTCTCTCTCTCCAGGTTCAAAGGATCTGTATCTGGGGCTGAAAGCAAAGGGGGGCTGACACAAAGGGGTGGGGGGGTGGGGAGGGGAACATATAGACAAACAAAAAGACAGATATCAGAACATTGGTCACATGACTTTGGTACCAGTACCGCGGTCCAGTGATCCTTGCCCCTGGGTAATCAGCGGGGGAGTTCTTCCGCACTCCCTCTTGGCATCCCTCCCCCTCCCATGCCGCCCATCCCTCCCAAGGGACTTTATATAAACGAATAACTTCAACTTTAATTTTAACTTTAACCCCGGGCTGCACCCTGCCCCCAGTCTCTTGCACTGCCCCCTGCCTGTCTCTCCCCTCTCCTCCTTAGAACTGTGGGGACCTCTTGCCACCGCTCAGCTAACTCAGCTTCCACTGGCTCAACCTTCTCCTTCTTTCGTGCCTTCCTAATCAAGCATGCGCTGCGCCACTGCCCACCTTTGATATTCTGCTTGTCTACAGACAGGCTTCTTAAACTCACTACTTTTCCCCACCTACCCCCCTCTTCCCTTCTTCCTTATTCGTTGCCCTGTCTACATTTGTTTTCCGCCGCTATTGGGCACATTCTCCTATCTCTCACCTTCACCTCATCCCTTTCTTTGACTTACTTCGTCCTTCTACTTGCCTCGTCACCATACTTTCTCCCATACCCTTCTTATCTTCACTTGCTTTACCTTCCTGACTACTTCCTCTTCTTCTCCTTCCCCTCCCTCTCTGTGTACTCTTCCCTCAACTTTTCTTTTCCCGTGCACTCACTTCCCTTATCCTTTACTTTCGCTTACAGTCACATCCCCCTACCATCTCAGTACTTCTACCTGCTCTTGCACCTCTCCTTTTACTTCCGCTAACAACCAGCTAACCTATCTACTCTCCGTCCGCTTACTCCCGTCCCGCTTAATCCCCTCGCTAACTGACTATGAGTGCCAGCGCTTCCTTCAACTGTTCCTCCTCCCCCCGCCATCCATCTGCCGCTGTGCCGATCTTATTCCCAGCTCGCTGAGCTACGGTCGGGCAGCCTCTCCGTGTCTGCGCTCCTTTCTCTGGACCGCTGCCACCGCCGTGTGCTGCCGGTCTCCATTTCCGCTCGGCTGTCGCCTCAGGAACCGCGTCGACTTCCGTGCGCAGTGTCCCTGGTCGTTCCTCTCATTTCCGCGCCTCTCAAGATGGCCGCCTCTGGGATCGCCCCTTCCGGTGACGTCTTTCCTCCTCCGCCATTTTGGATTAGGCGGTCCCTCGAGGAAGACGCAGCCGAAGCCGCTCCTCCTGCCTGAGCTGTTTTCCCGCTTGGTGAGATATTCCCACCGTCCCCTCTTCCGCGTCCTGCGTTCCAAGCTGGGAGGCCCTCCATCGCTACCCCGGCCGCCATGACGGGACCACGAGGTGAGCGGGAACTCATTGTTTTTTCCTCCTCAGGGCACTTTGCAGCGTTGCTTTTTGCAGTTTTTCCTCTAACGGTCCTCGGGCATGGGGGGCACTGGCATACATAGTTCATCAGCGTATTCGCCGGGGCTGGTGCAGCTCCAGAAAAAAAAAAAAAACAACTTTGTAAACTTGCAACATAGGGGTTTTTATTTAACACGGTAGGGTTAGTAGTCTCCACCTCTGGCGGTCCCTCCTCTGGCTGGGCTTCCTACTGTGTTCCACGCTGGACCCATTGCCGGAGCTTCAGGCTCCTCAGTTGTAGTACTGGGAGCTGCCCCCAGCCCAAGCTTCTGGATGAATTTGTTCCCTTCCTCTGGAGCTTTCAGGTGTATAGGACGGCCATTTCGGATCACCACGAGGCCGAAGGGGAACGGCCACCGGTATCGGACCGCTTTCTCCCTCAGTACCCTGGTGATGGGCCACAGGTCCCTCCGGCGAGCCAGCTTGGTGGGTGAAAGATCCTGATACACCGCGATCTTGGCTCCTTCAAACTCCATGAAGGGAGTATTTCTTCATTTCTGCAGGATCTCTCCCCGTGTGCGATAGTGGTGTAAACGCACTATAATGTCTCTGGGGAGCTCATTGGGCTGGGGCCTAGAGCGTAGTGCCCGGTGACATCGGTCCATCAAGAGCTTGTCCTTTGGGGACTCTGGGCAGATATGCTCCATCCAACGCCCCACGAACTCCTCACAATCCACTATGTCTTCAGGGATCCCGCGAAGGCGCACATTGTTGCGGCGATCCCTGTTTTCGGCGTCTTCTTGCCGGTTGCGCAGTTCATTAATCTGGGTCTGTAGATCCGCCGTTGTTTTAGTGCCTTTTTGGATCGCTTTGGAGTTCGTGTCGACCCTCACCTCCAGTTCATGCGTCCGGGTGCCCAGGCCCCCCCACCTCCTTGGCCAAGGCTCGTATCTCTGCTTGCAGTACGTCCTTAAAGTCCTGGTAGAGCCGCTCAATGTCGCATCGTCTGACCGGCAGAAGCCCCTGGTCACCCGGGTTACCCTCACCCTCCGATTCGGAGCCTTTTCTGGATGCGGGGGCCATTGCTGAGGCCGCCCTGCGGGATCGACCCTCGCCAAAATACTTCGGCAAACCCCTCTTTCCAGGGGTTTTCGTCGACTTCTTAGACATCCTGGGGTTAATGTGCAGCGTTTGGGGTATTTTCTGTCTGATTTGGTTCAGCTATTCATTTTGTGTGCTTATTTATGCTGGAGAGGGGCACAGAGTTACAGGATTATGCATCCATGCGCTCCAACTTCGCGCATGCGCTCCTTTGTTTCATGTTTTATTTATATATTTGGTTTGGGTCACCACTATGTATGTGAGTGGTGATTTAAAGATTTTTTTTAAAAGAATTTTCTTCTGATTATTTTAGTGTATTCAGATGTTTTTTGTATTCATGGAATGCAGAGGTAGCAAGGAGCAAATAATGTGAATAACATTGCAGAGATCTGATTAAAGTCAGCATACTTTATCACATTGATATCAGGTGTTTGACATTATGTATGAGAAGCTGACCCTATACTGTATAAACCAAAGGGGGTTAATGGTGATTAAGATTCCTGACGAAGTCTATTGACGAAACGCGTTGAATCTGAGCCGACGTCCTGCTGAGAGATCCTGGCAACCGGAGACCAAGCGTGACGTCACATTCGCCCTTACCGCAGTGCACACCGGAAGTGTCGGACGTGAACGAGCACATGCGCCGGAGACTGTCTGCCCAGAGGATCAGGATTTCGTACAATTCCCTGTATTGTATTTTAAATGTGAGTGCATTTGAATTTTGCTATTACGCTCTGAAAATATACTTTTTAGACATACTACACAATATTAGTCTTCATCCTTTTTGCATGACACGGAAGGAAATATTACCTCACGGACATACTAACGTGCTGGAAATCACAACTGAAGGTTGCTCGTTTCAGAGAGAGAAAGAGTCTCTGTACTGCTTGAGTTCAGGGGAAAGAGTGTGAGTGCTATTATCTTACAGCCCTACACATTCCAGATATATGTATACGGGTCACACTATGTTATGTCTTTTCGTCTTTTCATGACCACGCTGTGAACATCCTGCGCTCCCCTTGCTGTGGAAGAATACAATCAAGATATAGACTCCAGAACAGTCTATTGAAGGGTTTTGTTTGAGCTGCTTTACAATTAATTTTTTATTTTCACATTTGGTGGTGGAAATTGATTTATATGATCACTAATTAATTGTTCACTGGGTTCACTATATAAATATTGGTCACTAATAATTTGAGTTTATTCATATACTATATATTATATTTTATATATAAGATTGATGCACTAGCACTTTGTTTGATTAATTAAGGAGCGCCCGATTACACACACTTTTTGCAATGGTAATGAGTACAATGTTTAGTGTAGGACCTGCATTATTGGTAGATATGTTTTGTCAATTTGATGTAGCATTGGGCACCCCTGTCTTTTGTTGTACACTTCTGAACTACCCTGAAATAGGGAACAGAATCAAGCAAGCCCTAAAATAATTTTTCAATATTAACAAGGACTCAGTTTCCTACTCGACAAGGCTTTGGGAAGCCCATAAGTCCACAATCAGGGGAGATTTTATTTCCATTGCATCAAATAGGAAAAAATATACAAAGAACTAACCGGGAAAAATTTAAATCTTGAAAAATTACATCAAACTAATCCAACAAAGAAACTGTATAAATCCCTGATGGCAGCTAGATCAGAACTAAGGCACATTCAATTAGAGGATGTTGAGAAAGCCCTGAAATGGACCAATCAATAGTTCTATGACAAAGGAAACAAGGCTGACAAACTATTAGCTAATAAGATGAGGGGGGTTCAGGTGAGATCACAAATAACGGCAATTAAAGATAAAAAGGGCAATATTGTATACGACAAGAAGAGAATCGCGCAAGAATTTACCAAATTCTATACAAAATTATACAACCTGAGTTCCTCTAGAGGAACTTCACAGTCCCAAATCTCAGAGGCTATAACTAAGTACTTAGAAGACTGTAAGCTCCCCCACTTCCCTCGAGGAAGTGATTTTTCACGAAACATGTAGGGTCAGAGGTCAAGGATACCAGAGGAAGTGTTTGTACAGCAGCTGAAGCCCTTGTGTATCCAGCATCCAGGAGCAGCCCCTTCCCCCAGCATGTGCCTTCACAGAACACACAAACAGCATTGCCACAGGAGCTGCAGACGCCTGTGCTGTTGGAGGAGAATAGCAGCTGCCTTGTTAAAGATTTGGACAGACATGCGAGCTTTAACTTGCCCTGTTGTAAGTAGGATTCTGGATTTAACCACCAGATCGCCTTCAACAGAGAACCTTCTTCTTTTTATGGATATAATGTGTGTCCATTTTATATTTTAATAAATTAGTTTCAATTGTGTTTACAGCCTTGTGTTTATAAGTTAAATGATGTTTGTTTTCTGTCTTTTGTTAGTCAGTGTTGTTCATTAGTGTTATATGTTAATTTCTCCTATATTTACAGCAGTATACACTATATAATATCTTTGTGCTTTATTCCATATATCTCGGATGCCTTCCACGGAGTTACAAGGTTGATCCGGTTGAACAGGACTGTCCCACAAGGAGCATAGCTCTTGTCAGTGTATCTGGCTATTTGTTGGACTTTATTCTCCAAGGCGCAGGTCTGGATATCTCAAAGTACTACCGGGTGGCCCAATTATGGCAAGTTGTGGTCTTGAATGCCGACCCAGCCCAATACGGCTGGTTAGCCATTGAATCTAAGTACGCCAGAACATCTTCTCTGCCTATGTCCTTATGGGCAAAACCAAATGAAAAAGAAAACCTAGTGAATGAGCACTCAGTCACAGAAAGAGTAATATGATAATATTAAAATATCTTTATTGTCATCAACGAATATAAAATATAGGGGTTTAAAATAAAACAGCATTCAGTGTAACTGTAATCAAAATAACAAGACTATAAAAGCCAAGTTGAAAATACATATGGGAGATCAGTGACAGATAGTCAGAATCTCATGCTGTAAATAACAGCCTAATTATAATTAGAGTGAAGGGGCTAGTAATGATCACTGCTGTACTGTATAACTGCCCTGATGGTCAGTGGTATAGGTAGCTGGAAGCTAGAATATCAAACCAGCCTACCAATACCCTGACTATTTGTTAGTGCAGGTACCTCAAAATATATGAAGAGGAATGAGAAATAAAGTCCCTTGATATAAAGAGAGCCTGCGATGCTAGGGCTGCATGCAGGCCATACTCCCCCACACACGCGGGACGCTATCATTGTGACCGCAACATACAGTGATACTCAATTCAAGTTGCGGAGTCCCAGCGTTTATTAGTATCACCACGATCCTGCATGCAGTCCTAGCATCGCAGGCTCTCTTGATATCAAGGGACTTTATTTCTCATTGCTTTTTAGTACCAGGCATGTCCTCGAGCACATCAGCATTGATATCAAATGATCAGTGCTTATGTAGGGGACAGTGCATACTTCAGTTAGTGTCTTGGTTTACCCCCTTTGGCTCTGGCTCCGGCTGGGCTCGATACACAGTTACAATTTTGTTACTGTGTGTACTCTCTGTGTTACAATCCCGGCCAGTCTCTGCGGGAAGCTGTTCAGTTATTCTACTCACGGCATTACTTGCTCGCTGTGAATCCGCATCAACAGTCACCTGTGATTGATCGGGTGATCGGATAAAATCAACCTCACAACACAGGAGCCTACTTACAGTGGGTTGCTGTGCATCGGTGACAGGTCGGGTGATTGACTAAAAATCACCGCTATATCACAACACAGCAGCTCATGTACATCAGGCTGCTGTGATTCTGTGATCGGTGGGGTGATGGGAATCAAATCCCCCTTCACAACACAGCCGCGCACACCGTGCTTCCGTGCTTTTGATGCTAAGACTTTACTGAATCCCTATACAAGGAAACTACTTTATGCAAGACATCTCTTGCCCTTTTCACTGGCGATCTCGACAGATCCCTATGTGATAATTACATTAACTGCCTTTTGACACCTATACCTTGCCGCATTTAGCACTGCCTAATCCCTATTGATGAAATAGTGGCTACATGCCCCTATAGGGATTTCCTTTGCAAGGTTGTTAGCCGGTTTCCTCTTCATATATTTTGAGGTACCTGCACTAACCAATAGTCAGGGTATTGGTAGGCTGGTTTGATATTCTAGCTTCCAGCTACCTATACCACTGACCATCAGGGCAGTTATACAGCAGTGATCATTACTAGCCTCTTCACTCTAATTATAATTAGGCTGTTATTTACAGCATGAGATTCTGACTATCTGTCACTGATCTCCCATATGTATTTTCAACTTGGCTTTTATAGTCTTGTTATTTTGATTACAGTTACACTGAATTCTGTTTTATTTTAAACCCCTATATTTTATATTCGTTGATGACAATAAAGATATTTTAATATTATCATATTACTCTTTCTGTGACTGAGTGCTCATTCACTAGGTTTTCTTTTTCTTTTGGTTTTTGTGAATGTACCTTACCTAGAGAGCACCTAACCCTATACCCTTAGCTGTGTGGGGGCACACCCTTTTCTGTGTGTAGCTATGTTCTTATGGGCTCTGGAAAAAATGGAGCTGCAGGTGAAACATTTTGAGCTGGGACCGATGAGATGTACATGGGAGTTATGGACCAAGTCTAAGGGCAAATTTAAACTTATATCAACCACCTCAAAAACTTATTCCACTTTTTAACAATCCAAATTTCCCCCTATGATGTGATACCAAACAATTTGATCAATTCAAAGTTAAAAATATTAGGACACTTGCCGACTTATTACATAACAGGAAAGTCCTTATTTTTCAGGAGCTACAAACCAAATATGAGACCCCAGATCTCTCTATGTTTAAATACTTACAGGTGGTTCGGCACTATCTGAAATTTTTTTTCCCCAAATTAGAATTCCACCCTCTCTCAAATGTTAAAGTATTATGTAGAAGAGGTACTTACCAAAAAGGCCTGATCACAAAAATAAATGTGGCTATGAAGGCCACGGGGGACACCCCTGATCACAACTATATGCTCAAATGGGTGGCCGATCTAAATCTGGGAAACAATAGAGATGACTGGGAAGATATTTGGGAGTTTGCCGCAAAGACCTCTATTGTACAACTATCAAAGAAAATATTTACAAAATTCTAAATCACTGGTATCTCACCCCAAGTCGCCTGAAGCAGATCTATCTGGCAACATCAGACCTGTGCTGGAGGGGATGTGGACAAAGAGGTGACATGGTCCACATTTGGTGGTTATGTCCAGCGATTTAGAAGTATTGGAATATGATCCAAACAATTATTAATCTGTAACAGATCTTTCGATTCCCATAGACCCTTTGACTTTTCTCCTGGAAAAACAAGTTGAAGATATAAGCCGGCCTATGAGGAGGCTACTATAATTTATTCTGACGGCTGCATGATGTGCCGTGGCGGCTTCCTGGAAGGAGATTTCCCCCCTGTGACAACCACATCACGTTGAGGTCCCTTTTATCCCAAACACGGCTGGAAACACAGTACTTCTATTTACGTGGGGTTTATTTATAGGGGTTTAAGTAACGTATTCACAGATCTACCATCCCTTTAAGAAAACCAAACTAAAATAAAGACATAAATAAATGCCTATCCCTGTCAGGGAGCTTACTGACTTCTTCAGGCCCTTACTATCAATGCAGCCAGCTAAGCATGTTGTCAGCCGAAAACATGCCCTGGTATTGGCAATTAAGTAACAGTACAGTCTTTGTAAACAATAGAAAGGGTTTTGCTTATCTTAGTCCATCTGGCAATGTCCCTGCTTCAGCACGGCTCTCTCAGCAGCTTCTCTCACACTGCTTCAGCACGGCTCTCTCAGCAGCTTCTCTCACACTGCTTCAGCATGGCTCTCTCAGCAGCTTCTCTCACACTACTTCAGCACAGCTCTCTCAGCAGCTTCTTTCACAGTGTGCCAACTTCTTTAACCAGCCTTTGGTAGCTGGGGAGCTCCTTCTCTGAGGGTAAACCGGTCAGTCTCTCTCACTGCCTCTGGCTTTCTGGGTCATGCTCAGCCTGTGACCAAACCCTTCCTTGTTTTCAAGAGTTCAGCCCAGGCTGATTAATTAGATTTCAGGTGTTCTTGACAACTCCAGGGAGGATAAACTGGTTGAGTGCTGGAAGGTACACATATCCTCCATTCCAGCCTACTGAGTCAGTGACTCTGTCACATATCCTCCCCCCCAGCTCATTCCTACTGGGGTGAGCGACCAGTGTACACTTACTGTGCACTCACACCAAAGACGTCCTTTCTTTCCGTCTTTTCCTAATCTTCCAGTTGAAAAATCTGCCCTTTGGGACAATTACCAGGCCTTCTGGGCCTGCAGACTGGTCCTTCGCTACCTCTTTATCATGTGCCAGCCAGAGTCTAGGGTTGAAGTTCCGCCTTTGTTGTGTCCCCTTCTGCAAATGTTCCTGAGCATCCTGCTGTCTATTAGCTCTCTCTGCCAGGACTCTACACTACTCTGTGACCTTGATCTGCAAATCCTGACGATGTCTTTTCCTCTTGTGCTCCCTTACTCTGTAGAAGTGTTTCCCTTACTCTGTAGAAGAGCCTTGACCGTGGTCAGCTCATTGCATACACTTGCCAGTGACTGTTTGGCCTTTTCTTGTGAAGACAGCAACTCCGCTTTAGCAGTGATGGCTTTTGGACCTTTTTCCATCAGCGTACCTTTAGTGTTGGGTTTCACATCATTTATCTTTATAACTTCAATTTGGGTGGGGGTCTTATCAACCCTAAGTGCACCCCATGATGCCATCTATTACCGTCGGCAGACTCGTAGGCTTGGGCCTTTCCTTCTTGTCCCTTTAATTTACTCCATTGGGAGTGTTGCTGGATAACCTGTGATGTCTTTCTCATCTTACGAACATGGACACACTTCAGTCCCATTCTCAACTGTCTCTTCACAGCGGCTGCCTTCCTTGCAAGGATTCCACTATTGGTCCCATGGGTACTGCAGTACAACTGGCTTCTTACTGTGCTACTACATCGCACCTTGGTCTTCCCATTCCGTTCCTTGTGGACAGTAGACAGTAACACTGCAACGGTATTGCAGTCACGCTTCCTGGTGCGCCTCACTTGCTTTATCTCTACTGTCCTCTTTTCCATGGACCGCTTCTGTGACTCAAGTGTCTGTCTTAGGGTGGTAACCTCTTTCTCCAACTTCAGCTGAGGAACCTCCTGCTGGGCAGCCTTAGAGTCTAACGTAGTGTCCTGCTCTGTCTTCAGAGCCTCGAGCTCCTCCCTCAGGTCGCGCTTTTGCTTCTCTGTCATCTTGTGGCCAGCCCACTCAGACTCCAGGTCCTTCCTCAAGTTTTGAAGCAGTCCTTCTGTATGTCTTTTCCCACTCAGTGCGGCTGCTAGTTCAGCTTCTTTGAAGTTGAGTCGCGATTCCAGATCTGTCAGCTGATTCAGAGCAAGGTTTAACTCTGTTACCTTTTCTCTATTCTTGACCTGTAGCTGCTGGTGCTCCTCCCGGACCTTATACAGCTCCAGCAGCAGCTGGGCCCCCTCATTGGCCGTGTGGTCCAGCCGCTTGTAGATGTCGGCCATCTCCGTTTCATAGCGTAATGTCAGGCACCTCACATGACGAAAGGACACCTCATCCCTCTCGACGAGCTGTATCTTGCACTCAGCAATCTGCGTTTGCAGCTCTACAATTTGATCCTGCAAGTCTCCTCTCAGGGCCTTCACTTCTTCCCGCTGCTTGCTCTGAGTTTGCGTCAGTGCAGCCTTCATCTTTTGGAGCTCTGCAGTGTTTGTCGCCAGGTTCGCCGCTGCTTCTGTTTTCCAGGCTTCTTTCTCCTTGGCATACAGACTCATCGAGATGGAGTTGCCTGTCTGCATCTCCAGATCTTGCTCCAGTCTCTGGACCTTTTCGCACTCCTTCAACATATCCAGCTCTGTGTTTAGACTGTGGCCCTCCTGGAGTGAGTGTTCCACCTCTGTGCTGAGACGTGAACCTCTTGTAGAGCCTTCCCGTATTTCTGTTTGAGGTTAGCAATCAGTTTGTCCGATTTGTTCTGCTTTTCCTCCATGGTAGCAATTAAGGCATTTTCTAGACCAGTCGTCACCTCTTTCAACTCACTCCGTAAGAGACAGTCTGTTTCCTTCAAAGCCGCGTACTCTTGTAAAGCTGGGAGTATACACCTCTGCACTACCTTTCCTGACTCCACGCTGTTGGAAGGTGCCTCCTGGAGACGTGACAATTAGAGTGACGTCAGAGGTGGGCGTATCCAAGAACATCTGTCTGCTTACAGCTCGATCTCCAGTCAGCCTGAGGGATTCCCTTCCAGGCACGTGAGAGCAGGCGTCACACGCCACACAGATTGTGGAAGCAGAGTTCTGTTGGTGCGGATATTATATCCTAATTGCTTGATTATATTTTGTAAAATGTGAGTGCATTTTTATATTTTGTCTTTTAAGAAGATAAAATTTGAACAGTCTGCGCTATGTCCTGTATTTCTGTTCTATTCCGATAAGGTCCCAGTATATTATATATATATATATATATATATATATATATATATATATCTATATATATATATATATCTATATATATATATAGATATATATATAGATATATATATATCTATATATATATAAATACATCTCGATGAAAGCTGCTGTTTCGGGATAAAAGATACCTTTATTTACATGTGTACTTTGGGAAATTTGTAAGTACAAATTTCTCTGGATTCTACTAAGAACGCACTGAATATCCAGTTTTTTGAAAGGCATATTTGCACTATTTTGCTTGTGTTTTTCTTTCCACATATATAACTGCGCTCCCCACAAACCTCCTCAATAATATTTATGATGTTATGGGTATTATCCGAGGCCTGTCTGCCCAAGACAAAACCCACTTGATCGATATGAATTAACCTTGTAGAATTGGGTTCAATCTGTTCGCCAGGATCTTGCTATAAATTTTTAAATCTGTATTGAGCAGAGAGATTGGTCGGTAATTCCCACATTGAGATGGGTCTCTACCCTCCTTGTGAATGATGGCCAAGATGGCTATAGACATGGTAATTGGTATTTTTCCGCCTTCTAAGAAAGAGTTAAACATATCAAGGATAAATGGGGAGAGAATCAGCAGAATTTTTTTATAATAAATATTGGAAAACCATCTGGGCCCTTTGTTTTTGCTATTTTCAGAGATTTGACCACCTCTGATAGCTCTTCCCAGGTAATCTTCCCATTCAGAGCTAGCGTGTCCTCCTCCGATAACAGGTTGCATTGTTCCAGATATTGTGCCACCACCTCAGAGTTTGTGGGGCCCTTCCCCGGTGTTCCCAAATGATACAATTTTGAGTAAAAATGTGTAAAGTCTTGGGCTATTTCTTTTTCAGTCTAGGAAATTTGACCTGATTTGCATCAGATTACGTAAATTTGGGATTTGACCTTCATACCTCTTAGTTTGTTAGCTAGTAACCTGTCAGCCTTCTTGCCCTTGTCATAATAAAGTTGGTTGGTCCATTTTAACGCTCTCTCTACCTCCTCCAATTGGAGCTGTTTAAGCGCTGTTCTTGTCTCATTGAGTAATTTATAAAGTTTTTTTGAGGGGTTAATTTTATGCTGTTGTTCTAGTTTAATAATCTTATATGTGAGTTCTTTGTATTGTTTCAATGTGCTTTTTTTCCTGAATGAGGCTATGGATATAAAATCACATCTAATTGATGCTTTGTGGGCATCCCACAACATTGCTGGAGCCCTTATTTATATCAAACTATTCAGAAAGTTTTAACTTAATTGTACTCTCTATATCTGGGAAGTTCAGAAGTGTCGTTTAATTTCCAATGATATGGGTTGTGTTTAACGATGGGGAGAGAGAGAGTTATTTCAATGGGGCATGGTCAGACCAGGTTATAAAGTCTATATTCGACTGGGAGGATGCCTGAAGAATATTTTTGGTACTCAGAAAATAATCAATCCTTGAGTAAGTCTGATGTGGAGCGGAATAAAATGTGTAGTCCCGCTGACCTTGATGTTGTGCCCTGCATATATCAACCAGAGAGAAATCTTTTATCAGCTCTCTAAATTTCTTTGCAGCCTTTTGGGTGTGAGTTGAGTGAGCGATACCCGGGGTAATGAACTTATCTTAAATTATGCACTTTTTTTTACCAGCCTCAGTATGTCTCTAACTCTATTCATATATCTCAATCTCTCCTTCCTTCACCACTTCTCTGTTCACATGAACTCCTTTCTTACCTGTGTCCTCTGACACCACACAGCTATATCCCTGCAATAAAAAACACCCCTACAAGTCATCCTCACACATCCTCTTTCTATCCATGCTTCTCCTCCTCACTTCTGATGATATCTCTCCCAATCCTGGTCCCTGCCTTATTCCTACATTCGCTCGTCCTCGCCTGCCAATTGCAACCTCTACTCCTTCTGGTGTCAACCCCTCCAACCTCATACCCATCCCCTTCCGCCCTCCCTCCTCTCTCCCTTTCTCCTGTGCCCTTTGGAATGCTCGCTCCCTTTCTAACAAGTTTCTCTCTGTACATGACTTTTTCCTCTCTCACACTCTGCTCCTATTTGCTATAACTGAAACCTGGCTCACTCAGTCTGACACTGCTCTGGAAGCTGCCCTCTCCTATGGTGACCTTTCCTTCTCCCACACTCCGCGCACTGATGGCAGGGGTGGAGGCGTGGGGCTCTGCTCTCCTCTCTCTGCCGTTACCGAACCCTTCCTATTCCCCCATCTCTTGCTTTTCCCTCCTTTGAGGCTCACACAGTCCAGATCTTCTCTCCTCTCCCTGTCCATGTGGCGGTCATCTAGTCCATGTGGCGGTCATCTATCGCCCACCTACCTCTACTCATCCCCCTTCTGCCTTTCTCTCTCACTTTGAATCCTGGCTCTCTTTCTTTCTCTCCTCAGACTCCCCTGTTCTTCTCCTTGGGGACTTCAATTGCCACATTGATGACCCCTCTCTCCCTTGGGTTTCCCGCTTTCTCTCTCTAACCTCTTCTTTTGGCCTTCAACAGTGGACTGCAGCCAGCACCCACAAGGATGGCCACTACTTAGACCTGGTTTTCACTAAAAACTTCTTTCTCTCCGATTTCTTCATTTCCCGCTTTCCTCTCTCTGACCATCACCTCATCTCAATCTCTCTATCTCGCTTCTCCCCTTCTCCACCTCCATTTACCCCCCAGTTCTGAAGAAACCTGCGCTCTATTCACTTACCTGACTTTGAGTCCACTCTATGCTCCTCCCTCTCCTCTCTCAGCTCTGCTACAGACCTAGACAACCTGGTCAGGAACTACAACTCTGCTTTGTCCTCCTCTCTTGATCTACATGCCCCGCTTTCTCTCTGCCGCCCTCGCCCTTTTAACCCCAGACCCTGGCTAAATTCCCACACGCGCATGCTGCATTCCTCCACTCGTTCCTCTGAACGCCTCTGGAGGAAGTCTCACACTCTCGCAGACTTCCTTCACTACAAATTTATGCTATCCTGTTTCAACTCTGCCCTCTCGCAAGCTAAACAAGCCTACTTTTCTGCACTAATCAACATGCACAAGTCTAACCCACGCCGACTGTTCTCTGTCTTTGATACTCTACTCAAACCACCCTCAGCTGCCTCTCCTTCCTCCATCTCCGCTCAGGACTTTGCTGACTATTTTAAGGAAAAGGTGGAATCCATACGGCAGAACATCCCCTCTGTTTCTTCCCCCCATCCTACACCTCTTCCTAACTCTCCTCCTGCCTTCCTTGAGTCTTTTTCCACTGTCTCAGAGGAGGATGTGTCGCTGTTGATCTCCTCTTCTCCCTCTACCACTTGAACTCTTGACCCCATTCCCTCCCATCTCCTAAAACCTCTTGGTCCTACTATAATCCCTACGCTCACACACATTTTTAACTCCTCCCTCTGCTCTGGAACCTTTCCATCCTCCTTCAAACATGCAACAGTCATACCATTACTCAAAAACAGCAAGCTTGACCCTACCTGTCTTTCTAACTTTCGACCTGTCTCCCTCCTGCCTTTTGCCTCTAAACTCCTTGAACGTCTTGTATTCTCTCGCTTGCTCCTTTTTTTCAACCTATCCTCTCCTAGACCCTCTACAATCTGGCTTCCGCACTGCTCACTCCACTGAAACAGCCCTCACTAAAATAACTGACGACCTCCATGCTGCCAAAGACCTGGGTCCTGGGTCCTCTTTTCTTTTCTCTGTACACACTCTCACTAGGTGACCTAATAACATCTTTTGGGTTTAATTATCACCTCTATGCTGACGACACACAAATATACTTTTAAACACCCGACCTTACACCTGCTGTACAAACCAAAGTTTCTGAATGTCTCTCTGCTATATCATCCTGGATGGCCCTCCGCCGCCTTAAACTCAACATGGCTAAAACAGAGCTCCTCATACTTCCTCCCAAACCTGGCCCTACTACCTCCTTCCAGATTAGTGTTGGAACTACGATCATTTACCCAGTAGCCCAAGCACGCTGCCTAGGGGTCACACTTGACTCCTCTCACATTCGCCCCTCACATTCAAAACATTTCTAAAACTTGACGCTTTTTCCTCCGTGTAACAGGAGACTTATCCCTGTTCAGTAATGTTCCTTTAATCTAGCAGTGTGTTAGTTAATTACTAAACACCACCTATCTGATTAGATTGTTACAAAAAGCCTGCCTTTGAGACAGGAAGTGACTCTCTTTAGCTCTGACTGAGAGCTGACCTTTGGAGACACCACAATGTCTTGAGTTCTGCCAGCCACACAGCAGAGCTGATTGCAAGACACCCAATAAGACTTCTAAACCTGGATGCTGGTATTTTTCTGTGCACGCGATAAACAGATAAGACTTTCATTATTAAGAGACTGCTTATATCTGCTTATTTTCATGCTATGTGTTTGGGATGGGAGAAATGCTTAACTAAAGGAGATGTGAACTAATTGCAAGGATTTCACTAGAAATACTCCCAAGTGAATGGAAGCTTTGTTCCCCCCTGTGTTTGGATAATTTCCTGATAAAAAGGAAAAGGCAAAATAAAGCCTATTATAATTTCACATTATAACGACTCCAATTGTGTACCTCTGTGAACGTCCGTCTACATTTGGTGTCCGAGGTGGGACAAGAGGTGTCTTTGTAGTTAAAAAGGACCAGAGATTTTTATGTGAATTTTTTTTTATGCTTTTTGCCTACAAACAGTCTGAGAAAAAAAAAACCCTCTCATGCAGCAGAGGCAGAGTTAAAGGGATACACACCACTGAAACTTACAAAAACCCAGAAGAGACTGCTGAAGTAGCTAAACCTTATTTTGCCTATCACAAAGTTATATATGGTCATTGAAATAGGGGTCTTTGCCTTTCAGCCATAGTCAGGGTTCAAGAAGTGAGTCAGCCCTTGGAAAGGGATAGGTGTTTGCTGTCTTCAAAAGTTTCGCTGAAGGACTTCCGGTGGTGACGTCACCACACATGCAAGCCTAATCCGGAGCTCCCTATTCCCCTCCATTAAAAGGTGCTAGAACGAGCACGAAAACCACTCGAATCGCTAACAAAACGAGAGGGCAGCAAGAGCTAAGGCCAAGGATGACTAAGCAACAAAAAAAGGGACCGATGCAGAGCGTCTCCACTTATTTTACCCCGACGAACCGCCCGGGAGATCAGGAGGAGCTGAGCCAAGATGGCGCCGACCCCAACGTGGCAAGCACTCCCGCCCGCGAGCAACCTCTCCCGGAAAACATAACTGCCAGCCACCTTATTACCAAGGACTTCTTGGAGGACTATATGTCCCAAATGTTCTCCAAGCTCAGGAAAGTTGTCAGTCAAGACTTTAATAGTGCCATTAATAAAATAAAACAGGACATATCTGAAATCTCCCAAAGAACAGAATCACTGGAGAGCAGGGTTGAGGAAGTGGAAGCGGTACAGTCCTCGGCCGAGGATGAGATCAACGGCCTCAACCAGGAGATTAACCGACTGAAAGATGGGTTAGAGGACCAGGAAAACCGGGACCGGCGTCAGAACTTAAGGTTCCGGAATATTCCTGAGTCGGTTCCCGCAGAAGCCCTCACATCTTACTTGTAAGAACCCTTTCAGCACCTGGTCCCAGACTTAAAAAAGGAAGATATGGAGCTAGACCGAGCCCATAGAGCCCTCGGTCCAAGACGAGAGGACCCAAAGAGACGCAGAGACGTCATCGCTCGCTTTCATTCATACACCACCAAGGAGAAAATAATAACAAAAAGCAGAGGGATGAACCAAATCCCGTTCTAAGGCGAGCAGATTCAAATATTCAATGACCTCTCCAGAATAACTATCCTCCGACGACAAGAACTGAAGCCGCTGACCCAGCACCTAAAAAGCCACAATGTGCGCTATAGATGGGGCTTCCCCTTTAAACTTAGCGTTCTCGCTAAGGGCAAGCTCCATTCTATCTCCCACATTGATGATGCACCCGGCTTCCTGAGACTCCTGGACCTACCAGCCATCCAGAGACGAGGCCGTGACGAGGATGAAGAAGATGCCAACGTACCTCGACACCAGCGCGATTCCAGATCTTCGGAACGTCTAGCCCAGCAGAAGTCGTCTAAGACGCCGTCGGGACCCTAAAGAGAAAGAAACAACAGCACAAGAAAAGCCGTGCCGCCACCCAGCCCAGCTGAGATGACACCGCCAAAACGAACTGAACAATACCCTCCTCCTTACCTGCTCCCCTCAGGCCTCTCCCAATACAGCTCCACGACACCTGAAGAAAGGATCCCATCCCCCTCCCACCCCCTCACCTCCCCCCACCCCCCCATACCCTCCATACAGCTGTATAATACACACGAGAGCCGAAGTTCTCTCCCCCCACCCTATCCCACCCCCCCACGCAACCCCCCTCACCCCATCAACGCCAACACCCTAACCCCCCCCTTTCCACTAGAGCCCTATTCAGAAGCAAATCCTCGCCCTAGAGTTTTTCATAAGCTTACCCTGGCCCCATCCACCATCTCCCCTCCCCCCCCTCTACAAGTCAAAAAGACAAGCAACCCCCTCCCCCCCACCCTGCTCTCCACCTACCTGTGAAGGAGACTTGAGGAGCGGGGCAGCCAGAGGGGCAGGACGGAGCCCAATCGGGGACCCAGCGGCAGACTGGTAAAGTAAAGCAAAAAATAAATAAATAAATCAACATCAATAATATGAAAACCGGGCCCCAAATAAACATAAGGGGGCGCAGCTAAATAAGCCGCGATAGCTCTGCGGAGCCCTAGATCTCAAATGGCACCCCTCAGACCCCACCCCTTTTCACCTCATTGCCCCCCCCCTCCATGTTCTCCCCCCCCCTCCCCTCGCCAAATGACAATTCTGTGCCCCCCCCCCTCAACCCTTCCCCTCCCTCCCCATCACCTCCCCAATGCTGGAGACCCGGCAACATATACAATACATGAAGAGCAAACAAACGCCTCTGCTTTCCTCATCCACACCCCTTCCCATCCCTTCACCGCCCCATATAACTACCACTCACTAAGAGAATGAAGCACTTCAAAGATGCCCCCCCCCACCTTCCCCTGCCCCCCTCCCCCTCCCCCCCCCTCCCCTGACCTGCTTTAACCCTTCCATATCCTCCTATGAGAACACATAGACGCTGGAGAAACAATGGACCCACGGCTTACCCTGAGGGCAAAAGCAGGAGACCAGCCGTCGAAAGCAGAGAGGAGAACGAACAGCACCCAGTCTCAGTCTCTGAGTCAGCCGGGTACAATAAACACAATACGAACAATCTGTACCAGACTTGACCATGAGAGGGCGCTCTCCCATTAGCTAACAGATTTTGAGCTAAAGTATAAAGAATCATTCAGCTACAATGTGGTTTAAGATCTCTCACAATAAATGTTCCCCCCCTCCTTTGCCCTCCCCCTCCCCTCCCCCCCTTTTCTCCCTCCCCCCCTTCTTCCCTCCCCCTCCCTCCTCCCCCCCCCCCGCCCCTTCCCCTCACCTTTCCTTTCCTTTAGGCCAGTGGTGATACCAGAGTCCCCTCCCCTTCCCGCCCCCTTCTCTCTCCCCTCCACTCTCAAGAGATAAGAGCGCAGCCGCTTTTACCCACTCGGTAATATACCCATAATTAAGCCTAATGCTCACCAATTCCTATAACCCCCTTCCCCCCTCCCTCCCCCCTGCCTTCCCTTCTGCCCCCCCAACCCCCCCCACCTGCCTCCCCCCCCTACGCATATGGCTACCGCTGCACATGACAAGATATCCCTACACAGCCCCCCCATGTTGGGGAAAAGAGCCCAAGAAATGCCTTACAGGTTCCACACCGTAAAAGAAATAGACCCAGATAAAAGTATGACATAAGGTGAAACCAACAAACCACCCCCCACCCACCCCCACCCTTTCCACCTCCCCACCTCCACATTCCCACATATGAACCAAGGCACCAGAGACAAAAATGATAACATGTAAAACCTGATAGGAAATATCCTATAAAGGTGCTCCCTCTCTCTTTCACTATTTCCAGGTTGTTAAACAATTGTACTGCATTGTTGAAAATGTTCCATAAATGTGTATCACCCCGTGTACGCCCCCTCCCCCCCCCTCCCACCCCCCCATCCCCTGATCCTATACCCTTCCTACTCCCCCCCCCTATAATCAGTAATCTACTAAGCAAAGTGAACACCTAAGCCCACCCCGACCATGTCCACAAAGAGCCCCAGAGAAAGGAGATTAAAGAGCCATCTCTCACCCTAATTGTAAAAAGACTAGCCTAGACAAGTGTAAGCCCCTTATCACCTCTAGAAATAGAGAAACTACTCCCGCCCCACACCTATTAATAGTGGTTCCCTTCCCCCACAGTAAGGAGGGTCTAGGGTCTAACACCATGCTCCGCGACAGGCCCATGTTCCCGGAAGTCCCTTCAGGGGCATCTCGCCCCACTACCTTTTTCACGCAAGTGTCAAAGGCTATTTTTCTTAGGCCTCCCCAAGGCCCACCCAGTTTTTTCCTCTCTTATGTGTTTCCCTCCCCTCCTACTCCTGTCCACAGCGCGGCCCCCCCCTCCGCGACCCCCTCTACCGAGGGCCCAGGCCTGAGCCCCGACCCCGGTTCTGAGCTCCTGACATGGGAAGAATAGGAGCCACAGGGCCAAGTGGCCTGAAAACACCATAAGAAAAACAATGGCCTCCATCAAACTAATTTCAATTAACGCCAAAGGCCTCAACTCAGCAAAAAAGAGGAAACTAGTCCTTACAGATCTTAAAAGATCTAAAGGCGATATAGTCCTAATGCAAGAAACCCACTTTAACACCCAGACGCCCCCTAACACATTTAAAAGTGTATTTCCCCAGGCATACTACGCCTCCTCCCCTAGCAAAAAAAGAGGAGTAGCTATCCTCATCAGGACTGGAGTCCCATTTGTTCTGACAAAATCATACCCGGACCCTGAAGGGCGCTCGCTAACACTCCAGGGCACTTTAGCAGGATCCCCGATCACAATTGTTAATGTGTATGCCCCCAACGATAATCAAATTCTCTTTCTAACCAACCTACTAGAATCCCTAGACCAACAATCCCTGTCCTCTATGATCATTGGGGGAGATTTTAATATGGTAGCCTCAATAAGCCCAGACCACACTCCCTCCCCGAGCCCAAAAAAAAGCTAAGAAATTCCGTGATATCATGGAGAACTATTCACTGATCGATATATGGAGGGCTCAGCACCAGGGCCAAAGGGACTATACTTTTATCTTCACCCCTCATCAGTCCTATTCAGGGATCGATTATTTTCTGGGCACCAGTAACGTCTTCCAGGCTTCCTCCCAGTCCAACATCGGACCAATCACCTGGTCTGATCATGCACCGATTGACCTCTTCTTAACCCTACCCTTTGTTAAACACTTCCAATATAAATGGAAGCTAAATGACTCCTAGCTTAACTGCCCCGACACTGAGAAATCAATACGCCAAAAACTGATAGCATTCTTTAAGTTTAATAAAGGCTCCACCTCAACCCCAGCTATGCTCTGGGAGGCTCATAAAGCTACTATAAGAGGAGACTTAATCTCCATGGCCTCATATAAAAAAAAGCAAAAACTTAAACTCCAAAAAGAGCTCACAGAAAAGATTTCTCAGCTAGAAGCCCAACACAAAATCTTGACGTCTACAAAGACGCTAAAGCAACTAACCCTAGCCAGAGCTGCCCTCAAACACACACAGCTGGAGGAAGTCGAAAAAGCCCTTCGATGGTCAAAACAAAAATACTTTGACAAAGGCAACAAAGCCGACAAGCTCCTGGCCTCGAAGCTACGAGGCGCCAGAGCAAAAGCCCAGATAGCAAAAATTCAGACATATAAAAGACAGGTCACATATCTAGAGAAGGAGATAACACAGGAGTTTGCGAATTTTTATTCAGACCTGTACAATCTTCACCCCCCAGACCAGGACCCAGTTAATATCAATAAAATATCCCAATACCTAGAGCACTGCAGCCTCCCCACACTCACCTCCGAAGAAATAGAGAGCTTGAACAAACCTATAACCCAAGAGGAGCTTTCCCAAGCTATAAAATCCCTTAAGACAGCAAAAACACCGGGTCCAGACGGCTTCTCTAATATCTATTATAAAATGTTTATACCAATCTTATCCCCCTATCTCCTCCAAATGTATAACTCATTCCTACAGGGAGAGCCGATACCCTCTACTATTACAGCAGCAAATTTAGCGATCATTCACAAAGAGGGCAGAGACCCACTCCTTTGTGGGAATTATAGGCCTATCTCCCTGCTAAATACCAATCTCAAAATCTACAGCAAGATCCTGGCAAACAGGCTAAACCCAATTCTCCCTAGACTGATACATGTAGATCAAGTAGGATTTGTGTCCGGAAGAAAGGCCTCCGACAACACCCGCAAAATAGTGGATATAATAGACCATGTGCATTTCTCTGGGACCAGAGCAATGATTCTGAGCCTCGACGCTGAAAAAGCGTTTGACAGGATCAAGTGGTCCTTCCTAGACCAGACCATGCTGAGGTTTGGATTCTCAGGACCTTTCCTGGAAGGGGTGAGAGCTCTTTATCACAACCCAACAGCATATGTCAAACTGTCAGGTGGTTTCTCAGACCCAATAAAGATTAGAAACGGGACCAGACAAGGCTGCCCACTCTCTCCCCTACTATTTGCCCTAACTATAGAGCCCTTAGCAGCTACGATCAGAGACGAACCCAATATAAAAGGTATTCAAATTGGAGATAGAGAACACAAAATGTCGCTGTTTGCAGATGATGTAATTTTGACTCTCGCTGCCCCCCATACGTCCCTTCCCAACCTCCAACGGCACCTGACACAATTCGGCCAAATATCTGACTATAAAGTAAACATGGACAAATCTGAGGCCCTAAATTTATCTCTCCCCCCCCAGGACTGGAAACTCATTCAAGCCAACTATAAATACCGCTGGAGTTCCTCCTATATTAAATACCTAGGTGTCAAAATCTCTAATTCCTACAATACTCTATATCAATACAAATACCCCCCTTTATTTAACCAGATTAAAAAAGACCTAGAAATCTGGAAAAAACACAAAATCTCATGGTTTGGAAGAATGACGGCAGTAAAAATGAACGTTCTTCCAAGACTGTTGTATAATTTCCAAACCCTCCCAATCCCGGTCCCACAAACATCGCTTAAAAGCATGCAGTCTCTAATCCTCCAATTCATTTGGAATGATAAAAGGCCCAGAGTCCCTCGGTCAGTGATGCTCTCGTCTAGAGAGAGAGGAGGTGTGGGGGTCCCCGACCTAGCAAAATATTATCTCGCAGCACAGCTGAAGCAGGCTGTAGTTTGGAATTGCGACCCGGCCTTAGCTTCATGGTTAGAGATAGAGTCTCACTACGCCTGCCCCCTCTCCTTCCAGGTGGCAATGTGGTCCACTAGCAGCAGCGGGGCCAAACCACCAAGGTTTGCCCTGGGAGCAATGAGATGCACGTGGGAAGTATGGCTTAAATGCAAAGGGAAGTATGGTCTGGTAGCATCCCCCTCACAGCTCACCCCCATCTTCGGGAACCCCAAATTCCCTCCAGGGTGTTCCCCAAGTCAATTTGACCAATTTCAGAGTCATAATATTAGGATGGTGGCCGATCTGCTGCAGAAAGATGAGATTGCTACTTTTCAGGCGATTAGGGATACATTCGAGATCCAGGGCCTCCACCTGTTTAAATACCTTCAAGTCCGACACTTCCTTTTATCCCTCTCCCCAACCTCTAAATTCCCCAAACTAACCAGATTCGAAACTCTATGTACCAAAACAACTTACCAAAAAGGCCTGATCTCTCAAATATATAAAGGATTAGAGTCACCTTCAACTCCACATAACCATCGATATATGCAAAGATGGTCTGAGGAATTAGGCCTTTCAATAGACTCGGAAGATTGGGAGGAGATCTGGGAGCAGGCCCCTAAAACATCAATTTGCACAACAATAAAAGAAAACATATATAAAATTCTATTTCAGTGGTACCTGACTCCCGCTAGGCTGAGCCAGATCTACCCCGGCGCAGTTGACCTGTGCTGGCGTGGATGTGGTCAAAAGGGGGACATGGCCCACATTTGGTGGTCATGTCTGGAAATACAGAGATTCTGGACCATGATCCAGCGGCTCATACACGAAGTTACGGGACTATCCCTACCCTTGGACCCATTGACCCTGGTGCTGAACAAACCAATCGAAGATCTCCCCCCACCAATGTCCAGACTAGTAACGGCCATGTTGACGGCGGCCAGGTGTTCTATAGCAGCCGCTTGGAAGCAGACCAAATCCCCCTCTAGAACTACTGTCACTAGAAGAATCAATGAAGTTATGACGATGGAGAAATTGACAGCTTTGCTCCAAAAGAAAATACCCCAATTCCTGAATATCTGGGACCCCTGGCTAACAAAATAAGTTCAACCGAAACGAGTCGCGGAGGCAGGAGCGCGCCACCCCCCCCCTCCCTTTCCCCCCCCCCGGATCCCGGGGGAGGAGAGGATGTTACAGAGTCCCCTGGATGACTCCCCCCCCTCCCCTGGGTCCCCCCCTCCCCACCCCCCCCTTTACCCCTGTATGTCTTTTTCTCCCCCCCCCTCTCTCCCTCCCCTTTATACCCCCCCTCCCAAGAAAATGGAAAATGTTATATGGACACTCACAGACTGTAAAAAGCATCACTGTCATGGGACCATGACACTCTTGTATGTTCTGCATTATCTGATTGTGCCCAATAAAAAAATTGTTACAAAAAATAGTTTCGCTGAAGCAGTGAATACAGATGGTGACCCACGAGTGGTACTGATTTTGCAGATAAAGGTTGCCACACCGCATAGGACTACCAGCTGTGAATGGAATATATGCAGAAAAGTGTGAAAATTGATACAAGACTGTGCTGAAGCAGGGGAATTTTTAGCAAACAAATGCTGAGTGTAAAATTGCCTATAAAGGAAAAAGTTTTTTCAAAGCCAATTGCTGAGTGTTGAGTCACCCTGCCGGGCATGAAAGAAATAGTCCAATGCAAAGAATGTTTTTTTTCTGCAAGTAAAAAAGTATGCCTATTATCTTGGGAGCAAAACAGACACCCAAAGAGGCAAGTGTGAATGCCATAATACCCAAAGATGAGACTGAAAATTACTGAACTCAGGCAGAAAACCAAATTCTTTTGCTGAAGCGGAGGGATTGCACCCAGCAAGTAAATAGTGTATAGCAAATAGACTTTTTTTTACCTAGCCGCTGCACAACTTGTATACCTGATAAAAGAAAATGCATGCACAGCACTGCTGATATTGAAAAAAAAAAATTATCCAAGAAAGAAAAGTCTACAGAGATGCCTGTGAGAGCTATGACCTCTACAAGCAAAATATGCCCATCTGTAGGACTACCACAATTGGGGTTCTAGCAAATACAGTGGCAACAGCTGCAATAGCGCCTCCTGAGGTCAGGAAGAAAATTACACCTGATAGCCTAAAAGTGGAGGACAAGATGCAGCGTTCCTGTAATGAACCCTTACCCCACGGAAGAGTGGCCCTTCCAGTCCAATAAAGAGGAAGACATCTCTTACGGGGAACCCAAACCGAGTCACACCCATAAAACACCCCAAGAATGGTGGGGGTGCCTGAACTCGGCACGAACAGAAAAGACCGCTCCCTTTGACGAATATGATCAGCAGGAGACAGAGCGGGAGCAGTGGATTACCAAATATTTCTGTCAGCTAAAGCAGCTGCAAGAAAAGCCTGGCATATATAATGAAGCTGCTAAAACTTCAAATGAAGATGGAGACCCCAGTATCCCTTAAGGGACGGTGTCATCCAAATCAAAAAGGAAGAAAAAGAAAAAGAAAAGCAGTTCTTCACCTACCGTGGAAGGAACAGACACGTCCGCAGATCCTGTGGAGGAAAAGGGGGACCGAGTTGCCCTGCAGCCTCGAGAAAATGGAGAATTCGTCCCACGGTTAACCGAATATCCAGAGGGCCCAAGGCAGAAGTCGTGTACCCCAAAGAAGTGTCTGTCCGGTGCCAACAGTGAGAAACCCTCAACTAGTCATCCCAGGGAAGCGGAGTCGGAACCAGTGAGTGACGATCCCTTGACCAGCCCTGAAGACGCCCTGAAAATTGCCAGGCATGACTGTGATCTGCTCTGTGAAGAATTAGGAAGAGAGAGAAAAAATAATGCTGAGCTACAGAAGACTGTGCTCGCAATTTATTCTGCGGCCAAGACCGAATTGGAGGATCTCAAGACTGAGCTAGATACTGCAAAGGCTACTATCTCCGCCATGGATGAAAAGCAGAGCCAATCTGTTAAAATGGTGGCTACGCTAAAGCGGAAGTATGAGGAGGCACTGAAGCAGATGACAGTCTTCCAGCAAGAGGTTCACACTCTTCGTATAGAGCTTGATGCCTCACATCATGAGACCAACAGCTGCCGCACAGACCTGGAAGTTTCCAGAAAGGAACTACACAGTCTCACTGAGGAGCTGGACATTGCTAAAGAAACTATTGGTAATCTTAGTACAGTTCTCAAAATCTCTCAGAAGGAGCTTCAGACCCTCAACCTAGAGAAGGAAGTCTCACGCCAGGAGATTGTCATTCTCAAAGCAGATGTGCGTAAATGGAAGGAGGACTGCAAAGAAGCCCTGAAGAATACAGAGACTGAAAAAGGAGAAAGTTAAAGATTAAAAAGAGAAAACTTAAAACTGAAAGAAGAAAATTTTCAGTTAACAGAAGAAGTCAAGGAAAAGTTTGACGCAGAGCACCGACTGCAGAACCAACTGCAAGGTCTGCGTACACACCTCCAGTATGCTGAGGAGAAGCAGCAAACGCTACAGGAAGAAAAACTGCAGGCTGCTAAAGAGGTACAAGCACTGCAGGAACGTCTGAATACAAAGTATGTCCCCACAGAGCAGTATGAGGAGCTAAAGGCCACACTGCATGTCTTCAGAGCATCGTTGGAAGCGGAGCTTCGATACCAGGTGACTCTGTATGAGAGGGAGCGTGAGAAGGCTCAGAAACTGGAGCAAGAGCTGGAGAGACAGAGAGACTGTTCCATTCCCTTGAGTCAGTACACCAAGGAGAAAACAGACGCACCGGCAACCATGACGACAAAAATTACAGAGCTCCAGAATATGAAGGAGACTCTGATACGGATTCCTCCAATATGGAAAAAGGTATTGGCTCTGCCCAAGCACCAGTATCCCACAGTAACTAATGCCTGTAAGGACAAGGGTACAGTGAGAGTTGGGGACTCCACACAACTTCAAAACAAAATTACGAAGTTTGAGCCACCAAAGAAAGCACTAGCCAAACCTACAGCTGCCCAACAGGCAACAAACAGAGGGAGGAGTGCAGAATCAAAGCCAGAAGAATCCTTAGCTGAAGAAGCTGAACTGGCGACTCCGTGGTGTGGAGAAGCTGCAGAAAGACCACTTCAAGAGCAGAAAACTCTAAGGGCTAGTCCTAACTGCTCTACAACTGTTGCCATACACTTTGTCTACAAAAAGAGGAGTGCCCGACGCAACAGAAATCTCAAGACCACGCACGCGATAAAAAGACTTTACGTGGAAAAAGTCCTCCTCGAGCGACTGAGGAGTGCTGATCTCAAGCATCTTCGGGAGGAGACAAAAATAAACTGGAGAAAAGGCTCCAATCCCAGCGGGACAGAGGGTTCTCTTCCTCCATCCACTCTGATTCAAGTCACAGAGATATCTAGAATGAGAGTGAAAGGATGGGCTTTGGCCGTGGTAAGCCCGAGCTTCCCACAAACAGGGGAGGTATGTAACAGGAGACTTATCCCTGTTCAGTAATGTTCCTTTAATCTAGCAGTGTGGTAGTTAATTACTAAACACCACCTGCCTGATTAGATTGTTACAAAAAGCCTGCCTTTGAGACAGGAAGTGACTCTCTTTAGCTCTGACTGAGAGCTGACCTTTGGAGACACCACAATGTCTTGAGTTCTGCCAGCCACACAGCAGAGCTGATTGCAAGACACCCAATAAGACTTCTAAACCTGGATGCTGGTATTTTTCTGTGCACGCACGGGTGCGGTTCCAGGAGAGCAGAGAAGCTTACTCTACAGCTGATAAACAGATAAGACTTTCATTATTAAGAGACTGCTTATATCTGCTTATTTTCATGCTATGTGTTTGGGATGGGAGAAATGCTTAACTAAAGGAGATGTGAACTAATTGCAAGGATTTCACTAGAAATACTCCCAAGTGAATGGAAGCTTTGTTCCCCCCTGTGTTTGGATAATTTCCTGATAAAAAGGAAAAGGCACAATAAAGCCTATTATAATTTCACATTATAACGACTCCAATTGTGTACCTTTGTGAACGTCCGTCTACACTCCGCAATATAACAAAGATACGCCCTTTCCTCTGTTGCTCGACTACTAAAACTCTGACTCAGGCCCTCATTATCTCCCATCTTGATTACTGTAACTACTGCTGTCCGGCCTTCCTGCCTCTCATCTGTCTCCACTACACTCTATTCTAAACGCTGCTGCCAGAATCACTCTACTCTTTCCTAGATCTGTCTCAGCATCTCCCCTCATGAAATCCCTCTCCTGGCTTCCAATCAAATCCCACATCTCACACTCCATTCTTCCCCTCACTTTTAAAGCTTTACACTCTTCTGCCCCTCCTTACATCTCAGCCCTAATTTCTCGTTATGCACCATCCAGACTCTTGCGTTCTTCTCAAGGATGTCTTCTTTCTAACCCCTTTGTATCTAAAGCCCTCTCCCGCCTTTAACCTTTTTCACTGACTGCCCCACACCTCTGGAATGCCCTTCCCCTCAATACCTAACTAGCACCCTCTCTATCCACCTTTAAGACCCACATTAAGACACACTTGCTTAAAGAAGCATATGAATAGCACTGTGGATATTCTGAACACATGATACATACAGCTTGGCCCTCTGCAGACGCACTTACCAGAACTCCCTCCTACTTTCTCTGTACATTCTCCCTACCTACCAATTAGACTGTAAGCTCCTCGGGGCAGGGACTCCTCTTCCTTAATGTTACTTTTATGTCTAAAGCACTCATTCCCATGATCTGTTATTTATTTGATTACCACATGTATTACTACTGTGAAGTGCTATGTACATTAATGGCGCTATATAAATAAAGACATACATACATACATCTTGTTCTGGTGAGCATACCATGTTCATATCCCCCGCTATTATCAAGGAAGATAAAGAATACTGTTCTAGATATTATAGTACTTCTGTTAGGAAGGTTATTTGGTTCTCATTTGGGGTGTATAAATTGATTAGAGAGACTGGGGTACCCGAAAGAGAACACTAGACCATCAGGAATCTGCCCATAGGGTCAGAAATCACCTTATTGGTAATAAAGTGGACATTTATTTTAATTAAAATTGCTACTCCTCTTTTTTTGCTAGAGAATGATGCGAACTGTAGTATGTTTGAGTGAAAATATTCTTAAACGTGTTGGGTGGGGAGGTGGCACTGAAATTTGTTTCCTGAATGAACAAAATATCTCCTTTCATTTTTTTTCATTCTTTGAGTGCATGTCTCCTTTTTTAATTGAGTGTAGTCCTTTGACATTGAGTGAGATGAGTTTTATAGAGGACGGGTTAGACATGGTTCTGTTTTAGTTAAGAATATAAGGGGGGAAAGGAAGAATATCAAATAAATAATGAACTAATCAGCAAGAAATTTTGTAAAGCCCATTCCACATTTAAACCATGTGGTTGAACTGTATTAAGGGTAAAGATCCATTTCATTTCTGTTTTATTAAGGCGATTAAGCCTATTTCCGCCTCTGATTTTGGAAGAAACGTGTTCAACACCAAAGAAATTAAAATTAGTGAGACCACCAAAGGGACATTGACTAAAATGTTTTGACATCCCCCCCACACCCCCCCCCTACTCCCCTCTCCCTCTTAACTGTGTACTTTTTCTTATTGAATTATATTTACATATTTCAGCATTTTTGTTAAATATCATTCAAATTTCGTACATGATCAACTGTTATATATTTTGGTATATCAAGATTCTTCATATGATTGGGTATCTCCTTAATGATTTTGTAATATTTAATATTTATTTGTGTATCAACAGTATACTATACTGTATGCATTGTGATTTTTGCTTGTGTTTTTATTGACTTGCAGACCCTTGATTAATACTCCCCTGTTGGTTTTTCATTAGAGTGATGTATTAATTGATCTATTAAGTTTATAGAGTCTTTATGTGTGGTCGCAATTTTAACTTTTGTATATTCTCTATCAATGCCTGTTATACCAACCATCCTGTTCACCTGATACTCATCACCTGATCAGTGGCATACATAGGTGTTCCAGGTTGTGTTTTGCATATCAGGGCTTCCGGTTTTACTGACTGTCAAAGAGTGCTTTGACAAAGACCTGAGGGCTGAAACGCGTCAAAGGATCTGTCAGCTGTATAATCTGCACAAAATAAACTTTTTTTAGTCAACATCAGAAGCTATTTTCTCCGTTTGTCTCACGGCTTTGCGCTGTTACTTGCCTCCTGTGGGAGGAGTTCTTCTACTTTCCGGTATGTTAGCGCTCGGATTTTTAGTGCTGTCTGCTATACTGCAATATCGTCTAAAAACACAGGTGGGCGTTCGCGAGCTGTTGTCTTAAAAGTCTAATAAGTCTAATGCATGTCTAATGCATTATGTCTGTGTGTGCACACGCAGTATTTGAAAAATGGAGGATTTACAGTATACAGTATTACAAAAATGTAGCGTCGCGTCTTCTTCGAATATAAAATTATCACATTTCTATACAGTACTGTATGTACTGTATTACAGTATTTTGTAATCAGTACTTTTACTTGTTTTTATACTCTTTTCATATTATGCGTGTACCGTACAGTACTGTATGTCTTATTTGAACATTGTTGAAACGCATAGGCGTGTTACAGGATCACATTTCGGCACATACAGCGCTCTACCTCTCGCCCCCGCACGCACACGGTTAAAGTACTATTTCAACTTCTTATCTACAGTTCAGTACACCTCTCCCAGCCAGATGGCTTTCTGGCTTCAATCATCCCGAACCTGTCATCACATTCCTGCATGTATAACGTACAGAGCCTGGTGTCACATTTCAGCACCTACTTGTAATCCTCTTTGGGAAGGGACCTAGTTGATGATTAATGCGCATGCGTGCATAACTTCACAATCATGTGGAAGTTCAATTGTGGAAAAAAAATATTTCTTTTTTTTTGTTTATGTTTCGTTTCCAGACATGTGTGCCTGCATACAAATTCTGATTATTCTGATATTTTATCGGTACTGTAGCTTTTTAATGTGACACTGGTCATTCACATGCTTTATGTGATTTTTATTGATTTGGGGGTGTGGGGATCAAAACATTATGATGACCTATTGAAAATATATCTTTGAACTACCGTACAGTACAGCTAATCCTTCATGCAGCTTGACCCCCTCCCCCACGCAGACACACACAAGGCTCAAGGATTTCAACTTCTTATCAACACCTCTCAAAAACCATTCATTTTCAAAAGCTTGGCTTTGTGCTTTTAATTGCCCCGAGCCGAGAGTCACATCTCTGTGCCTGCGTGTAATCCTCTTTGGGAAGGGACCTAGTTGATGATTAATGCGCATGCGTGTATAACTTCACATTCATTTTCAAATGCATGGCTAATCCCTTATCCTAATCCATTATGATGACCCCCCAACCCTCTGAGGCTTTGTTTACGGTAACGCATGCGCACTTGTGATAAACCCTTTTCGAATTGAATATGTTAATCTGATTATGTAACCAATGAATAAAAATGTAACCAATGAATAAAAATGTAAGCCTTCTTGAAGAATCCCCCCCCCCACACACACACAGTCACAGTGAATTTAAAGTTCAAAGAAAAAAAAATGTGAATGTAATGAAATATTTATTTTATCAGGAATAAAAAATAAAAATAATCATTTTCAGTGTTTATCTTCTTTGTGCACGTACAATGGTGTACAGTAGTGTACTGTAGTTCTTCTGTCAGTTGAAATTTGAGGGCCGGTGCATAATCATGGAAGAATGAAAAATACAAATAATCATGAATAATGCCCATTTATAATAATACAAACAGTAATACACATTTTTAGTTTTTATCTTGTTCGTCATGGCCACATTGCATTCTGTAGTTCATTGAGAGAGGGGGGGGAGTTGTATAAATCATGACTGTAGATACACTATACACACAGTTCACACAATGTACACATGATACCCCCCTCTCCTCACTTGTCCTTTTGTAGTGTAGCCAGCTGTCTCTGAAAAGGAAAGAAAAAAATAGTGTAGTTAAGTGCATTTAATTGCATTGTGTACAATAAAACTACTCCATATTGGACTACTGTTTGCAGTTACTATTGTCAAACTACTTTATATTGGAACTGCTATACTGTAAACAACTTTGTAACAAGATTGGTAGTGCTGCTCTCTCTAAAAATTAAAAACTAGTGCAGTTAAGTGCATATAATTGCATTGTGTACAGTACAGAATAACTTCTCCATATTGGACTATGCAGTTACTACTGTCAAACTACTGTATACTAGAACTACTGTACTGTAAAATACTTTGTAACAAGAATGGTAGTGCAGCTCTCTCTAAAAAATTTAAAATTAGTGCAGTAAAGTGCATGCTGTATACTGTAAAACAATCTGTGCCATACTAACCTGTATCATGCTGTACTTGGTGTGCCTGTACTTACCATACTACAGTACAGTACTATACTACCTTCCTGATGCTTGCCCATTACGCTCTATCACAATGGGCAACACAGTCGCAATATGGTCGATATATTTATTACATCGTTCCACGGTGAGCACATCGTTCCAAAAACTCATTATGCAATTCACCAACTCATCCTTTTTTGAGGGTTTCACCACTTTTCGGATATGGTCCTTCAGCTGATGCCAGACCATTTCGATAGGATTGAAATCTGGTGATCTGTCATTGGAGGAGGAAAAAAGGAGAATTAGTTAAAGAGATTGTGACAGGGGGAAGTCAACCCCTCTCAGTTATGCCTGGGAAACATATGTCTGAGTGCTTCATCCAGCACTCAGAGGTTAACTCAGGAGGAAGCTAGGTAATCAGGAGGTAAGCTGACACCTGTTAACCAGCAAGGTATAAGAGGATGTTGTTACTGGCAGTAGCTGGCTGCTTTAGACCAGAGAACTCTGCTATGTGAGCTGCTAGCCAGACGGATTCACCAAACTAACTACTTCAACCAAAGTAAGACTTGTTCATTTGTTTTCCTGACTGCTAAAATACACTTACGGTTTGGTAATGGTTAAGCCATCCAGCCTGCTAGATAGGCCTGGAGTGTTAGTCAGTTCTCCCAATGTGGAGCAGGATTTGTTTTTGTTTAAAGAGACAGTGTACCCACATGTTATGTTATGCTGTGGAGAAATAAAGCCACTGAACGTTTTCATTTTTCTGAAACTACACGTGTGGACTGTTCCCTGATCTTGGCTACAGGCCATCCTGCCACATGTGGTGTCTGAAGTGGGATATCGGACGGCCCCTGTATCTGTAGGGTAACACACACAAAAAAATGCAGAAAATGTTTTCTCAGTTCCTTGAGCAACAGCTCTGGCTAGCAAAGAAACAAGCTGAGCAACAGGCCCATCAAATAGAATGGCAGGCCAAGCAAGCAGAAGATTAAGATCAGCAAGCTGAGCGACAAGCCCAGCAAGATGAGCAACAGGCCCAGTGAGAGGAAAAGCTACTCCAACTGCTAGTCGAAGGCCCGGCCCCAGGCAGACCAGAGATTCCAAATAACCCACCGGTGATGCTGCCTAAAATGAAGTCAACCAACGACCCAGAGGCATTTCTCCTCACTTTTGAAAGGGTAGCCACGGCCCATGGCTGGACAGTTGATCGCTGGGTAATGACTCTTGCTCCACTCCTCATAGGAGAAGCTCAGGCAGCCTACCAGGCTCTTCCAGCAGACGAGGCCATGGACTATCAGCAACTAAAAGCTGCCATTCTGGATCGCCTAGGCCTCACTCCAGAGACCTACCGACAGCGATTCCGGACAGTTAAATATACAAACAGAGACAGACACCGGGTCGTAGCCCACCGCTTAGTAGACTTATGTACCAGGTGGATACAACCGGAGAAGCATACCAAGGCAGAGATCCTTGAACAGTTTGTGCTCGAGCAGTTCATACAAATACTGCACCTCTCCTCCCGCTCCTGGGTAAAAAGACACGCTGCATTTTCCCTGGATTCAGCGGTCCGCTTGGTGGAAAACTTCCTTGGTGACGACACCCAACAGGATAGCTGGGAACGGTCCGTGCAAACACCAGTTGCTTCCGGTGATGCCAGAGGCAGGAGAGCCAACAATCGAGGGGTCTACAACCTGCCAGCTCGGGAAATCCAGTCAACCCGATCGGAAGACCCTTTCCCATCTCAGAGGGTTCCTGGTACAAACTCCCGCAGAGACGCCCGTCCCGGGTCCGAGGCCATTGGATCACTCAAGGGAGGCCGCCACCCACAGTATTCCCCGATAACCTGGACTCCCGTCACCCATCCGGTGGAGAGGATACCATCACCAACCAGAAGGGAGGATCCCATCCAACAGCGGAGAGGTCCAAACACAGAACCCCTTCGAGAGCTTCCGCTGATGACCGAGTTTGCGGACTCAGGAGATGATGAGATGGACTGTTCATATGGCAGAACCACTGCCACAGCTTCTCTCTGAGGGGACCACAATCCATGGTTAGTCCCAGCATCTCTGGAGGGGAAAATAGTAAAAGCCATGCTGGACTCGGGATCTGGAAAAACCCTGATCCTAGAGGGCCTAATTCCAAGCAACAGACTATCCTATGTCTCTCCGTGGAATATTGAGTGTATCCATGGGGATACAAAGAGATACCTGACTGCGAACGTTCTACTGCGTATCAAGGATCAAGAGGCTAGCCTACTAGTGGGAGTTACTCCCTGGCTACCTGCTCCTGTTCTACTTGGCCGAGACTGGCCCTACTTCGAAACATTGTTGGCCCCTACTCCTACGGAGCCTACTTCTCTGGTTCCGGAGAAGCCCGGAGACTGGTTTCCTTTTTCCCCAGAGATTTTCCCTCATAGACACCACGTCCCAAAGACACGTAAATAGAGATGTGTGGAAAAAGAGGACTGGTTAAGAAAGGCTGGGACTCTTGGTAACATTAGTCAGCCCAAAAGACTGCAGGTCATGGCCGGAGATGACCAGGGTGGGGAACAGATTGATACAGGAATTTTGCCAGACCTGGATCTTCCTGACTTCCGACAGAGGCAGAGGGAAGACCAAGCTCTGGCTAGACAATATGAGAAGGTGGTACAGTTCAACAACAAGATAATGGATGAACAAGGTGTAAGAGGGTTTCCACATTTTGAACTGTTAAATGACATTCTATATCGTGTGAATAAGGTTACACAAACAGGGGAGGACATTCGACAGATGCTTGTCCCTAAAGGGTTGATTAAAACAGTGTTCACCCTAGCCCATACTCTCCCATGGGGTGGTCATTTGGGCAGAGATAAGACCACGGACCGCATCTCGTCCCGATTTTACTGGCCAGGCATACATGGTGACATCATGAAAGTATGTGAGACATGTCCTGAATGCCAGTTAACTAGCCAAAAAGGACAGAAGCCGGCTCCCTTAGTCCCTCTGCCCTTGGTAGCCGTCTCATTCGAGAGAATTGGGGTAGATCTGTTCGGACCTATAGAACCCTCTGCGAAGGGACATAAATTTATACTCGTTGTTGTTATGCCACCAGATATCCTGAGGCCTTCCCTCTGAGATCAGCCACTGCTAAACAGGTTGCTCACAGGCTGTTAGAACTGTTCTCTAGGGTAGGACTTCCCCAAGTAATGTTAACTGACCAGGGAACAAATTTCATGGCAAAATTAATGCAAGATGTCCTGAAGTTATTGGAGGTAAAATCCGTCCGGACCTCAGTCTACCATCCTCAGACCGATGGATTGTTAGAGAGGTTTAACCGTACTTTAAAAACCATGCTTAGGAAGTTTGTGGACACTGAAAAGCGAGCTTGGGATGAACTTCTCCCTTTCCTATTGTTTGCGGTATGAGAAGTTCCCCAATCATCCACAGGCTTCTCCCCGTTTGAGCTCCTATATGGTCGCCAACCTCGGGGTATTCTCGACCTACTGAAGGAATCCTGGGAGGAGGAGCCCTCCCCCTCCAAGAATACCCTTCAGTATGTCATAGACCTTAGAAACCGCCAAGACATGATAGGTCGGTTTGCTAAGGAAAACCTCAAATCTGCTCAAGAACGTCGAGAGGCAATACAACAAAAATGTCCGCTTGAGGGTCTTCCAACCTGGGGACCAAGTGATGCTATTACTACCGACATCAGAGAGTAAACTCCTTGCAAAGTGGCAGGGTCCTTTCCAAGTTCTCCGCCGCACCGGGGAGGTGAAATATGAGATCTCTCAACCAGGGTCCAGGAAGGGTAAACAAATCTACCACGTAAACCACCTGAAACCCTGAAAATGATGAGATCGCTGTTCATCCACCCTCGGGAAGGAGAGACGGATTTGGGTCCAAAGCCTCCAAAGGGTAGTACGTATAATGACAATCAGGTTCCCATGGGAGGGCAGTTAACAACGGAACAAAGGTCAGACCTACTAGATATATGTGACCAGTTCCCAGATGTTTTTTCTGAGCTGCCAGGGCAGACTGATTTAGTGTCCCATAGGATTGAGACAGAACCGGGCGTATAAGTACGGTCCCGCCCCTATAGATTGCCAGAGGGCCGAAAATACCTGGTAGAGAGGGAGATAATAGACATGTTGGAATTGGGCGTGATCGAGGAGTCCCACAGCGAATGGTGTAGTCCTTTAGTGTTGGTCCCTAAACCAGATGGGAAGGTGAGGTTTTGCGTGGATCTGCGAAAGGTAAATGCTGTATCCAGATTCGATGCATACCCAATGCCTAGGGTGGATGAATTGCTTGACTCTCTTGGTAAAGCAGAGTATATCTCCACCCTAGATCTCATGAAAGGATATTGGCAGATACCTTTAGTGGAAGAATCCAAATGCAAAACTGCCTTCGCCACCCATCTCGGTTTATAACAATTCGTCACTATGCCATTTGGGTTACATGGGGCTCCAGCCACGTTCCAAAGGTTAATGGACAAGGTACTATGACCCCATAGGACATATGCCGCGGCCTACTTGGATGACATTGTCATCTATAGCAGACACTGGCAGTCTCATATAAAAAGGTTAAGGGCAGTCCTAACATCCTTAAGAGAAGCAGGGCTCACTGCAAATCCGAAAAAATGTGCCCAGGGTAAATCCACTACAAAATACTTGGGCTATGCCATTGGGGGAGGGATAGTAAGGTCACTAGGTAGCAAGGTGGCCGCCATAAAGGAAGTCCCTACCCCACAGACAAAGACACAGGTCCGCTCCCTTTTGGGGTTAGCAGGGTATTACAGGCGATTTATCCCCAATTTTTCAGAAATTTCTGCACCCCTAACAGATCTGACATAAAAGAGTGCCCCGACCATAGTTAAATGGTCTTGGGAGTGCCAAGACGCCTTTGACATGCTAAAAAAGTGCCTGTCAGAGGGCCCCGCTCTTTGGAGCCCAGATTTTAAAGAGCCCTTCATCATCCAGACGGATGCCTCAGAGGTAGGACTGGGAGCAGTGCTGTCCCAGCAATTTGATGGTGTTGAACACCCCATACTGTTCATCAGCCGGAAGCTGTTCCCAAGGGAAGTGAGGTATTCCGTCATTGAGAAGGAGTGCCTCGCTGTAAAATGGGCAATTGAGGCCTTGAGACATTATGTCACCGGAGTACACTTCACCCTGGTCACTGACCATGTGCCCTTGAAATGGTTAAAT
This sequence comes from Ascaphus truei, assembly GCF_040206685.1. NCBI lineage: Eukaryota > Metazoa > Chordata > Amphibia > Anura > Ascaphidae > Ascaphus > Ascaphus truei. Next base: position 305,772,200 of record NC_134486.1, on the reverse strand, counting down.
ACCATGAAGGACACAAATTCAAGGTTGACCAGGTGGTATATGGCCCTCCAACCCTTTTCTTTTGATATACAGCATAGACCTGGAAAGGACCATTGAAATGCCGATTTTTTGTCAAGAGAAGGAGTGGAGGGTCGGGCTTCAGCCATGTGGGACCCTAGCCACACACAAACAGGGGAGGTATGTGAAAGGGTGAAGTCAACCCCTATCAGTTATGCCTGGGAAACATATGTCTGAGTGCTTCATCCAACACTCAGAAGGTTAACTCAGGAGGAAGCTAGGTAATCAGGAGGTAAGCTGACACCTGTTAACCAGCAAGGTATAAGAGGATGTTGTTACTGGCAGTAGCTGGCTGCTTTAGACCAGAGAACTTTGCTATGTGAGCTGCTAGCCAGACGGATTCACCAAACTAACTACTTCAACCAAAGTAAGACTTGTTCATTTGTTTTCCTGACTGCTTAAAATACACTTACGGTTTGGTAATGGTAATGGTAATGGTTTAGCCATCCAGCCAGCTAGATAGGCCTGGAGTGTTAGTCAGTTCTCCCAATGTGGAGCAGGATTTGTTTTTGTTTAAAGGGACAGTGTACCCACATGTTATGTTATGCTGTGGAAAAATAAAGCCACTGAACGTTTTCATTTATCCTGAAACTACACGTGTGGACTGTTCCCTGACCTCGGCTACAGGCCATCCTGTCATAGAGATACACAGTAAACAGTGGGAAAAAACGACACACGGTTACCGTACTTACTCCGCTGACGTCTTCACCCAGTTGATACCGCAGGCAAGAATATGCGCAGTTGACGCGGTGTGCTTCGGATCGATGTCCTGGTAGAAACTGTGACCATCTGGGAATTCACGTGTGATGTATTCCACAATCTCAGGCACTATTTGGTCTTGTAAAAAAGCTTTATTCATGATTCCTGTAACAAGAAAAGAAAAGTGCTCAAAATAATGCACACTACAGTAGTACAGTACAGTGCTTAAGGCTTTGGTCCCACTGCGTCCGGCGGTGCGCGCGGCCGTGTGCGCGTTACTCACCTGCAGGGGTTTCCTCCCGAGCCTGTCCCAGTCCCCCCTCGCTGCATGGCTCACTACGCGCTGTGATGCGTCAGCCGCCAGGGGATGCAAGAGAATTGCGATCCCAAGCGGTGACGCGTCACGTGGTGCGCTGGTGAGCCTATCAGCGGCAGGGGCGGGAGCTGGAGCTGTCAGCCTCCAAAAGATAAGAGGTAAAAGAGGGGTGTGTGTGTGTGTGTCGATGGAGGGATCAGCTGTGAGGGCATGTGTAGGGGGGGAGCTGCTTACCTTTCAGCCGGCTGTAGCACCCTCCTGCAGCCCGGGAGACAAACCCCCACTGCAGCCATCCGCTGGGGGTGGGGTGTATCGGATGAGAGCTGTGGAGGGGGGTGTATTGGACAGGAGCTGTGGATGGGGGGAGTAGCACTCCATTCAAACCACGCCCCCCGGCCACCGCTCCCGCTCCCTACAGACCGCAGAAAGCCTCAAGTGCCTCTCTCCACATCTCCTGTCTGCAGTGTGGGCACGTGGTCTGAGGCAGTGGGGCATTAGCCTAAGGCTACAGCATGTGACTTTGTGCATTATTATACTGTACCATCAAAGATGACGATGCATCCTGGTCCACGCATAGAGATGGCACCTCACACATGCATCTTCACTTGGTGTTTTGGACGCTGCTTCATAGATATGCGTCCTTTTTTGTGGAATGCAAAGGTGGCAAATCTCTGCAGAGATACAGTAGACTCGTCAGTAAAGATGCAATCCTGAAAAGTTTCGCCACTGTCGATCCATGCCTGTGCCAGGACCACTCTCTTTATCTTGTTGACATCCCTTACCATAGGGTACGCTCTGTAATGACAAGGAATAGTTTTATAGGTAAAGTACAGTTTATTAAACCACACTTTTCACATCCTGTACTGTCCAGTACTAACTTTTATTGCTGGATTAAATATTGCTTTTTTTGCAATGACCGTGTGCCTGGACCTTTCTCCTTACCTATGTGATTCCTTGGGGCTTGGCATGATGATCCCCCTTGGCCCGTAGGCACCGGCAGGTTATTTCTTGATTGAGGTGTTGATTGTGTGCCAGATCACCCTTTTCTTATTGACCGAACAGTACTAAAATCACACGTCCATATTTCCATCCAATTCTGCGTCTCATCTTCTTAATGCTGGTCTATGATACGGTTAGATTGTGATTTTTCTGCAGAGTGTCTTTGACCCTTAAGGCACTCTTCTCATCAATTTCTTCACTTATTCTGTCAACCAGAACAGTTGTATCCATACAGTTTAAAGGAAAGACAACAATACGTTACAGTGGGCCACAAGTAATGTACAGGTACTTTTATGCTCAGGCCTACAGTATGGCCAAATATAGATATTACTTTAATAGAATAGTTATACTGTATAAATATTCAAACAAAAAAAGGGGGTCACAACGCTCACCAAATAAATCGGTATTGGGTATTTGAAGTTGCCTATGTTGCCAAAATTGGCAACTGGTGCTACCTATGTGCTATGATAATGTCGGTTTATCAAAAAAGGACAACAGTTTAGGAGATAACTGTTATCCCAAAGGAAGCATATTTGAGTGGTGCACTCTCAGGCGGTTAAAACGTAACTTTTATTTCTACATTCGTAATATATATGTATACACACAACAATACATTTTACATAAGTGTATGTTTAAAAATAAACAAATAAAATAACAGGGTGTGAAGTATAATTATTTCTGCTGTGGTACAGTAGTGTTATTGTGTAAAAGTACAAGGCCGTGTGCTATTGGGTAGTAATCCAATGAAATAGTGGTATCTTATAGTGGGAGATGTATGAGCAAGATGGAGATGTCTGGACTATATGCTAGATATGAAAGTCACGTGAAGCATGACGCAGCTCTAACATCACTGCCAATTATTATTCCTCATCATTAATTTATGCTAGTCTCCATATAATACACAAGTGGGTGGGCTGTGAGAGATGACAATAGTGATCCAAGTTGGTGTTGGAGTGTATAATGTTGATGTGCAGTGGAGATATAATTCTAAATGCTAGATATGAAAGTCATGTGGAGCATGACGCAGCTCTAACATCACTGCCAATTATTACTCCTCAACCAATTAATTTTAAGCTAATCTCCACAGTGTAATGACCTGCACATAATATTTGTAATGATGTATGTGAATATTGCAGGTTGTCTATTGATGAATGTGTGGTGTGATCAGTGGTATGAGTCCTGACGAAGCATCACTGCGAAACGCGTAGTTCCCTGCCGGAGCTCATTGTGTGAGGGACATCCGGGAAGATCCTCTCTTCCGGTCCCGGTGTCGGACACGCTAGCAGGAGCCCCACTGGAGGAAAAGGTTCCACCGGACCGATCGACGGCTGACACTGGGCTGTTTTTATCCTTGTGTGAGTGTTATACCTTTTTACCTTTGTTGTAATAAACTTTAATTTGCTACTAACCCAGGCTTTGCCCATTTTTTGGCATTTGGACACCTGGGAGAGGAGCCACTCACACATCGCCTCCATTGGGAGGAGTGGAAAGCAAGACGAGACTGATTCGACACAGTTTGAAAACACTCTCTGAGGGAGGAAACACACACAAGGCCGTGTGTGTTTTTTCTCATCTATATAGAGGACTTATATTATTTCATCCATTCTTCTCTGAGGGATTAGTCTCACATCAGGCCGTGTGAGTCAATGAAACAAAAGTCTATTGTTTCTTTATTATATTTAACAACACCATCATCCATTCCCCACACCTCCTCTTCCCCTGTCCCTACCCCTCCCCTTCCCCATAGCTCCAGTACATATATTATATATTTTTATTACATACAATGGTAAAGCATATGTTCATCTATTGAATGCACATGTCTATCTAATACATTGATTTTGAGTATTTTACTTTCTCTCAATTTCTGAGTTTAACTCCTTGCACTGACCAATCCACCATTTCTATTGTTTACAAAGACTGAAACAAACAACTACACTTGCCTAGACAAGTAAAAGAACCCCTATGAACAAGCACTCATATAGTGGTAAATACAAATAATTAAAAGTAACCTTTATTAGTGTATATGGGTATATGGGTTTTCTTAAACGGACTGTGTTTCCGGCCTTATTTGGGATAAAAGGGACCTCAACATGATGTGGTTGTCACAGTACTTTATGTTTGTGTGTGTGTGTGTGTCATAATGTGAGTAAACTGTGTACTGAAATGGGGGGTTGTGAGTGCGTGAGTCATAATGAGTAATAATGAAGTGAGTGACAATTACTTTTCAGTATACAGTAGTACAGTACTTACGTGGTAGTTACCGTTGGTGTCCTCTTTACTTTTTTGGTCTTACCGTGGGCATGATAGCTCACGGTTGCTGCTGGCACAACGAGGCCAGAAGTACTTAGCCAGCATTGAATATCTGCAATTCGTTGTCCTCTCGTGTACATCTCCTTTATTCTCATGATGAGATCCTTAGAAATCTTTTTTACAGGCAGCGCTGCGTGTCGAAAGAAATACAAGCACATGAATGTATATTCGATGTTTAGTCGATGTGTATTCAATGTGCAGTGAATCCACAAAATGGATGGTGTCTTTATATTTTAATCACTCACATTAGAATACACCCACTTTTAACACCTGCACCTCGTCGCCATGCATAAAAGGTTACACACATTGCATAGCCTCCCACTCGATGATCTGTATCTGAACTTGCCCTTGTCCAGATACTGCATTGTGCCATCTGCTTCCATGGATCAACCCTGATTCTACGGACGCAGGAACCCACTCGCCTCTGCCGTGCCTGTCATGCAGAAAAAGCGAAAGGCGGCAGCCGTTTCCAAGCCAAGGCCAAAGCGAAAGGCTAAGGCTAATAAAGAAAACCTTCTGACGACTCCAAAGTCTAGAGGTAAGGCTTTAAAGAAGCCTTATTATGTCAAGAAGAAATTCAGTGATGTACACTCAAAGCAAAAGAAATGGTCACCTTCTGCATCAGCCCTCGCCGCCGCTGCCACTTCTCTCCCGGAAACCCAGAGGACACCTTCTCCATCACTCCTCTACGACTCTGTCGCTTCTCTCCCGGAAATCCACAGGGCACCTTCTCCATCACTCTTCGACGACTCTGTCGCTTCTCTCCCGGAAATCCACAAGACACCTCCTCCATCACTCCTCGATGACACTGCCGCTTATCTCCAGGGAACCCCCATCTCATCCTCTTATGCACCCATCCACCCAGATGTCCACAGCACCCCATGCACAAGATCCAGCTCGTTAGACCGCATGCTGAATGGGTTAAGTGTCGATATCCCTGGGAACTCTATGCTGGTAAAGATAGATCTTCTTTTAGAGACCATGCTAAATATGGATCAACGGATGGAGAAGATGGATCATCGGATGGAGAAGATAGAGACTGACATAGCGGGGATACATAATTTGCTCGGAGTTCATGCCCCTGTATCTCGGACACCGGAGCAGGAGGGTGGCATGGATGGGATGAATCAGCAGACGCACCACCTCCATCAGAAGAATATGTGTTCATGTATGCCGTTGACGAGGATGACATGACAACCCCATCAAGACCACGCCAAGAGGCAACACTGACAAGGAGACCAAGACAGGAGGAAAGCATCCTGATAGACAACCTACCCTCGCCCCCCGCCACAAGCACACCCGCTCCCAGAAGAACACCTGCTCCCAGAATCCAACCCACTTATGCTTGCATTGAGACGGTGCCCGACATCATCCTGCGCGTGCTGCCCCAGCCACTCAGGGAGAAGTATAGGTTTGCAAGTGCTCGTATACCCCAGAGTCATGCCTTGTTAATTTTCAAACACCACGTGCCATACCTGGTGTATTTAGGGTGGGCCCACAATGTAAACTACGAAGGGAATCGCGACAAAAAGGCTCTTCCTGAAAATTTAAGAAAGACTATTGTGGAGGAATTGCGGCTCTATTTTTCAATTACTGATCCTTTAATGAAAATCGTTTCTGACTTGTTCATTGTTTTAAATTGTATTCTAATATGTTTTTTTAAATATACCTGTATGTTTTTAATTACAGTACACCATTAATGTTTTTTTACTTACAGTACTCCACCAATAAAAATAATGTTGTAGATTGTATTCATACTGTCAATGATTTTACTGTATTGGACACCATTAATGTTTTTTTTCTTACTGCACCCACCAATAAAATAAATTGCTGCTTTTTTTAAATATACCTGTATGTTTTTAATTACAGTACTCCATTAATGTTTTTTTACTAACAGTATTCCACCAATAAAAATAATGTTGATTGTTGTAGATTGTATTCATACTGTCAATGTTTTTACTGTATTGGACACCATCAATGTTTTTTACTTACTGTACCACCAATAAAAAAAATTTCTGCTTTTTTAAAATATACCTGTATGTTTTTAATTACAGTACACCACTAATGGTTTTTTACTTACTGCGCATTACAGTACATCAAAACAGTATTAAAATGCATTACCGGTATTTGTATTATTATTACAGTAGAACACACATACTGTACTGTAATACATGTACAGAATAAATGCATACTTTTTATTTTTGGGGTTTATTATACAGTACAGTATGTAAAAAAGTATGTAATAAAGCTCAGTTATTCTATCCTAATCAATAATAATGGCACTGATTCAGATTCAGCAGTGTGCAAGCATCGTTACAAAAAGCGATATTATCCATCGAAATCCCTCCATTTGCCGTTCTCAGCTTGATGACAAAGTTTCTTTTCTGAGGAAGAAAAATAAATACTGTAAAAACTGTAATGGTTAGTTCAAACTAGTCAGTCCCCTAAAAAGTTTCCACAGTCAGTCCCCGCAGTCCCCTCGGTCAGTCCCAACAATTATTTTCTCGGGGGGCGTCTCTTGTTCACATACAGTACATGCATGCGCCTAGATGTGATCAGATGCATACTGTATGCGTTTCAACAAGGTTACAATGCGCATTAGCCTAACTGTAGAAGCTGCTCAGCCAATGATATTGCTAGACTACATTTTGGCGAATTGTGACTACAAGATCTAAATAGCCATAAGCAAAGCGATTGATTACAGGAGAATCGCTTTACTGTGCATTGATATTGATATGGTAAAAAAATAATTACATACAGTACGGCAGCTGTACCACCATAGACTTTGCCATTCGGTTGGCGCCGAGCCACTGCCAGTCCCGTAGTCTTGATTATACACGTAGTTGACAGGTGATAGCGGGCCTGCTAGACCTGTAGTTGACAGCTGATGAAACTGGAAATCGCTTTGGTACATGCAAGCTTGCTGGTATCTGTATTTAAAATCCTGCTCAGGCTGCAGGTATCCAGGCGGGGGCTGATAGCAAGGGTTGCCGGTCAGCAGGTTTTCACAGATGGTCGGACTGTTATTGGAAGCCGTTATTGCTGGCGCTGACACATTGCTTGCCTGGGACTGACGATTCTTTGTTGGTTTTACCATGATCTTTCGCCTTTTGAACTCTCCATGATCAAAGATACTGGAAAATTCAGGGGCAATACACCAATACCCTCCTCCTGTAACTCCGGGTTCAGGAGCAATACGAAAAAAACGTGGATTGATCCATAACTTTTGCCTTATCACACGCTTCCACCCCAGAACATCTGGTGAAAATTTGTAAAAGTCATAATTTTCAATAAAATATTGATAAATTTGATCAACTGTGGCCATCTTATCATCAGCTGAACTAATTGCTGACCATATTAAATAAGCGTACGTTATGTTGGGCTTTAGGAACACCGACTGCAGTGGTGTACTCATCTCTGGACCTCTCTGGACAATGGAATAGAACACCAGACACTTTGCATTTAGTTTTTAATATGAAACGCCTAAATAGATACAATGTTGTACAACTTCTTCAGTACCAAGGTCAATTCACAAAGGACCACTGTGGTATTTTTTAAACACCTGCAAGTCGACACATTACTGAAGCGCATGCGCATTAATATTCATGAATATCTTCCACCTGGCGGATACGTGAAGAATTGCAACCAATTAAATCCGAAACATTCTCATTAAACAGACCAAGCGCGGGTGACGCCGGCATGATTGCGACATGAACACGGCATGAACACCGCACGAACGTGGCGAAACGCGTGGCATTCGGAAAAAGTCACCGGAAAATATTGGTGAAGTGTTAGAATAAAAGGGGCCGCGCTGTATATTCCAGCCCTCTTTAACTGGGTTTGCTACCCAAGCTATTCATCAGCTTATGTCATATTTATATTTTTATATATACAGATATAGCTAACAGTCCAATAAGAAAGTCTTATCTGTTTGCTGGGTTGCTGCCTTTTCTCCGGATATATCAGCATCCAGGTTTAGAAGTCTTATTTGTCAGTTGGGTTGTATCTTGCAAGCTCCAGACATCTCTGTGTTTCCTCGGTCAGTCTCACCTGTGAGACTCAGGAACCTCTGCTCTGTCTTTTTCCTGGTTCAGCTCACGTGTGAACTCAAGAAATATCTCCCTTACTGTCTCAAAGGCAGGCTTTTCTAACAAACCTTTAAATTGGTTAACTGCTGGATCCAATTAACCAACACACTGCTGGGTTAGCGGCATATTCTGAACACGGGTAAGTTCCCTGTTACATACCTCCCCTGTTTCTGGGAAGCTCGGGCTTGCCACGGCCAAAGCACATCCTTCCACTCTCATTCGAGATCTTTCTGTGACTTAAATGAGAGCGGATGGAGGAAGAGAACCCTCAGTCCCGCTGGGATTGAAGCCCTTTCTCCAGTTTATTTATGTCTTCACCCGAAGGTGCTTGAGCTCAGCACTCAGTCGCTTGAGGAGGACTTTTCCCAAGTATTGTCTTCTTTCTGAGTGCGTGGTCATGAGATTTCCCTTGCATCGAGCGCTCCTCTTTTTGTAGATAAACTGTATGGCGACAGTTGTAGAGCAGTTAGGACTAGCCTTTTGAGTTTCCCGCCCTTGAAGCTGTCTTTCTGCACTTCCTCCACTCAACGGAGTCACCAGTTCAGCTTCTTTGGGATTGAGTTATACTTCCACCTCCTTTTCCAGAAAACATCCTATCTTCTCAGCTTCACCAGCTAAGGATTTTTCTGGTTTTGATTCAGCACGTATACCTTTTTGTGTTGCCTGTTGGGCCACTGAAGGATTAGCTAGTGCTTGCTTAGGTGTTTTATGCTTTTCAACATTGTTTTTTAGGTGAGCGGTGTTCCCAGCTCTCACTGTACCCTTTTTTCTTTGTGTTTTTGTGGCTGTGGGATACTGACGCTTGGGTAGGGTCAATAACTGTCCTTGTAGTACTGTAATCTCATCCGTGAGAGATCCCTGTTTTTTGAGTACGTCTTGCAAGTCTCTTCTCAGGGAATTTATCTGCGCACTTTGCTTTCTCTGAGTTTGTATCAGTGTCTCCTTCATATTCTGGAGCTCTGTAATTTTTGTCGTTAAGGTTGCTGCTGCGTCTGTTTTCTCCTTGGTGTACTGACTCAAGGGGATGGAACAGACTCTCTGTATCTCCAGCTCTTGCTCCAGTTTCTGGGCCTTCCCCCGCTCCCTCTCAAACAGAGTCACCTTGTATCGAAGCTCCGCCTCAAACACTGCTCTGGTGACATGCAGCGTAGCCTTTAGCTCCTCATACTGCTCTGTGGGGACGCACTGGGTATTCAGATGTTCCTGCAGCGCTTGTACCTCTTTAGCAGCCTGCAGATTTTCTTCCTGCAGAGTTCGCTGCTTCTCCTCGGTATTCTGGAGGTGTGTATGCAGACCTTGTAGTTTGTCCTGCAGTCGGTGCTCTGCTTCAACCTTTTCACCTTCCAGAAGTTTCTTTATTTTTTCCAACTCGTGGAGCTTTTCATTCTTTCCATTGACGTGGTCTGTCAACTCAGAATTTTCTTTTCTTAGTCTTAAATTTTCTCTTTTTTGAGTCTCTGTAATATTCAGGGCCTCCTTGTAGTCCGCCTTCCATTTTCGCACCTCTGCTTGGAGACTGACTGTCTCCTGGCGTGAGATTTCTGTCTCTAGGTTGAGGGTCTCAAGATCCTTCTGAGAGACTTTGAGATCTATATTAAGATTGACAATAGTTTTTTTTTAGAATTGTCCAGCTCCTCAGCGAAACTGTGAAGTTCCTTTTTGGAGACTTCCAGTTTTTATAAACCTCTTTCTGGGATACGTCCATCTCTGTCCGGACACAGTTGACCTCTTGTTGAGAGGCATTCAGTTCTAGGCGAAGACTTTGAACCTCTTGCTGAAAGACTGTAATCTCCTTCAGTGCCTCCTCATATTTCTGCTTCAGCTAAGCCATTATTTTATCGGATTGGCTCTGCTTTTCCACCATGGTGGCATTAGTAGCGTTTGCAGTATATAGCTCAGTCTTGAGATTGTCCAATTCTGTCTTGGCCAAAGAGTAAACTGTGAGCACATTCTTCTGTAGCTCCACATTATTTTTCTGTAGTTCTACGTAAACATCTTTCATCAGTTTCAATTGTTCACGGAACAGATCACAGTCACGCCTGGCAATTTTCAGGGCATCTTCAGGGCTGGTCAAGGGATCGTCACCTGCTTCCCCGGTATGGTTGGTTGAGGGTTCCTCCCTGTTGGCACCGCCAGACACTTCTTTGGGTTACACGACTTCAGCCTTGTGCCCTCTGGATCTTCTGTCATCCGCGTGACAAATCCTCAATTTTCTCTAGGCTGCAGGGCATCTCGGACCCCCTTTTTCTCTGCAGGATCTGCGGCCATGTCTATTCTGTCTATGGTCAGGGAAGAACCGTTTTTCTTTTTTTTTTCCGCCTCTTTGTTTTAGATGCCTCCGTCCCATCAGGAATACTGGGGTCTCCATCTTTATTTGAAATTTTAGCAGCTTCACTGGATCCACCATGCTTTTCTTGCGATTGTATTAGCTGGCGTATATATTCGGTGATCTGCTGCTCCCGCTCTTGGTGATCGCATTTGTTACTGAGTTCAGGCACCCCCACCATTCTTGGACTGTTTTGTGGGTGTGACTTGGTTCGGGTTCCCCATAAGAGATGTCTTCCTCCTTATCGGACTGGAAGGGCCACTCTTCCGTGGGGTAGGGTTCATTACAGGAACGCCACATCTTGTCCGCCATTTTGGGGCTACCAGGTGTATTTTTCTTCCTGACCTCAGGATGCGCTATTGCAGCTGTTGCCACTGTTTTTGCTACAACCCCAAATTGTGGTAGTCCTACAGGTGGGCATATTTTGCTTGTAGAGGTCGTAGCTCTCACTGGCATCTCTGTAGACTTTTTCTTTCCTTTGGTAAGTTTTACAATATTAGCAGTACTGTGCATGCATTCACTCTCATCATCTGAATAAGGCCTGAAGGGACATTGCTCCATGTGGTGGGGTTATTTACACCAGGAACACATTTTCTTCCCCATTTTTGCAGAGTCTGTATTTGACTTCAGCTGGGCGGCCATTTTAAATTCCCAGGGGTTTTTTTTGTTTTTTTTCTCCACACAGGTGTATTCTTCACCTTGACCTATCTGGGCCCTATTTTTTTTAATACAATGCTTGCTAGCTGTCCATTTCCTTGCTTCAGCAGAGGCATTAGCCTCACACCATTTTTTTAAAAAGAAAACAATAAACAAAGCCTAGCTCCTCTGTAGCTCTAACTCACTTCTTGAACCCTGACTATGGCTAGAAGGCAAAGCCCCTTTATCAACAACTATATTACACATTATTGTGATAGGCAAGTAAGGTTTACCTGCTTTATCTCAGTCTCTCTCTCTCCTCTTGGTATTGGGGAAAAGTGTCCATCTGTGGTTTTGTGGTTTGTTCAGTGCAGTGTAGCCCTTTAATTCTGGTCTCTGTTGCAGGTGAATCTTTGTTTTTGTTGCTCAGGCTGTTTGCAAGACTGCATGCAGGCAAAAAGCACAAAAAAATTCACAGGCAATCTCCGGGGCCCCTTTTAACTTCAAGGGCCACCTATCATCCCACATCTGACACCATATGTAAGAGGACATGTGCAGAGGTATGCAATGGAGACTGTTTTAATTTGAGATTAAAATAAGTCTTTATTGTGCCTGTCACTTTAAACACAGAAAACATACAGTATGAAAAATAGTGAGCCAAACAAAACCTGCTCCACTTTGGCGTATATGTATAATTATATTCCAGCCCTCTTTAACTGGGTGACTACCCAAGCTATTCATCAGCCCATGTCATATAGATATATTTATATATACATATATAGCTTACAGTCCAAAAAGAAAGTCTTATCTGTTTGCTGGGTTGCTGTCTTTTCTCCGGATATATCAGCATCCAGGTTTAGAAGTCTTATTTGTCAGCTGGGTTGTATCTTGCAAGCTCCAGACATCTCTGTGTTCCCTCGGTCAGTCTCACCTGTGAGACTCAGGAACTTCTGCTCTGTCTGGAAAGGGCGATCTCTCCGGTCCGGCCAGCTGCAGTCGCCGGGCGTTAGAATCCTCCCACAACCAAACCGGAGGATCCCCCTCGGGCAGCAGACGAGCCCGCAATAGTGGGAGTTAGTAGCAGGAGAGAGCACCAGGGCTGACCCCCCTGGTGCAGCCGAACAGCATCTGAGAGTTCCAAGACAGAGCAGCTCCAGGAACAAGTTGAACAGGAAACCCCAGCAATCGGCAGAGGAACAACAAGGCTTGAAGGGGGAGGCCAAACGAGAACAAGGTAAAGGCTCACCTGAGCTCAGCTAAAAAGTTCAGGGTGAAGGACACCTGGTGAATCCAACTTCTAGGCTCCGTTCTTTTGGAGGTCCAGGTTTGTTTTCAATCCCCTGATTTGGGGAATCTTTGACTTGCAAGGTGTTCTGATGCCTTGGGGGGGGGGGCTGTATTATTGATTGATCTTTGATCTTTCAGGAGTTCTTCTTGTGTCTCTGGGGCTGCAATGTCCCAGGAAAATAGAGTTTCTTCAGGGAATGTGATGGTCATATATCTACCAGTTCTTGACACCATCAGCTTAAATGGAAAGCCCCGTCTATAGTGGATACTATGATCCTTCAGTATCAGTATTTGGATGAGGGGTTTAATTTCACAGCATCTGGAGATGGTTACTTTTGAGAGATCATTAAATATTTGGAGGCATTCCTTCTCAAATTGGAGATCTCCTTTTTCTCTGCTGGCCAGCATTATTTTTTCTTTTGTTGAATATGAGTGAAGCTTGACGATGACATCCCTCCATTGTCTTGGGTCCTCCGATCTGGGGCCCAATGCACAGTGGGCACAATCCATTTTGAGGTCGTGTTCATTAAGATCAGGGACCAGTAAGAGAAATTGGTTGTGAAGGTAGGCGCAGAGGGTTTCCGTTGATATTGCCTCTGGTAGTTTTCGAATCCTCAAATTCTGTCTGCGGTCCCTAGTCTCCTGGTTCTCTAAACTGTCCTTTAGGGAATTCATTTTGTGGCCTAATCTGATGATTTCATCATCTGCTGATGATTGTAATTGTAGTGCTTCCTCCATTTTGTACTCCAGTCTTTCCGTTCTTTGGGACAGTATATTTAAGTACATTTTGAGCCCATTAATCGCAGTTCTTAGATCATCCTGGAAGCCTTGCCTCCTTCTGGTAAAGAGGGCTTCCATGTATTCTTTATTTCATTCACTCCATGCTGCATCTGTTTGCAGCTGCTTGCGGACTGTCTCTGCAGCTTTACATGTTGCGACATCATCTTGTGAGTCTGTGCTTACAAAAAATCAAGAATCGTCCTCGTTTTGAGTCTTCTTGATTTTCCCAGCCATTGCTGATGCCTTTAGGATCAGTTTCCTCCAGAAAATAATTAAGTCTGAGTCGGATTGTGCTCGATCTGATCGGGTGCTTTCGGAGGGTCTCAGGAGCTCTTCTCCGTGCAGACCATACTCCTTGACATCACCGGACGTCTCAATTGACACTTCCCGTCACCTCTGGCTCTACTTTTTCTGGTACGCCTAGTTTTCTGTACTTTAAGAGATATTTCTGCATAATAAAGCCTTGCCAATGTTATTACCCGTTTGAAATATATTTTATATGAATAAAAACTGGATTTTGTTCCAATAAAATCTCTTAAATATAGGAGAAATCATTGATAAATGTAATCAAAAGTTCTAATACTGTATGTCTTGCTGATATAAATAAATATGCACAAAATAAGTTTGTAGCATATAGCTCATGTAATGCTGACTATCCTGGCAATGCTTTATATCAGCAAGAATTTAATGAGTCTTGATTAGTAATTTATGTTTGGATGTATCCGGTGAAATATACAGCATATTTTTAATATATATTTACTGAATGTCAACCTGCAGTAATATTATTATTATTACTATTATTTTCCATCTTATCTTTTTTTAGCATTTAATTATTTTTGCTAGACATGATCAGTACAGACAGCACTGGCAGATGTGGCAAATAAGTAAATATCTGCAAGTATTCTTAACAGAAAGTCTAGATAATAAGAAAATTGACATGGCAGATCTAAAGTGGAGTGAAAAAAGGCAGATGGAAAGATACAGCTCCAAAATTATAATAGCATATATTTTTATTTTATAATGTAATAAGAAACACATTTCCTTAGCTTTTGCACTCATACTTGTACTGAAATAAAATATGTATAGAACAATTTAACCCAAAGCGAAAAAATGATTTACATGATGTAATGTAAATTTTGGCACAAATGTTTAATTTGTTTTTCTAATGCATTTGCTAAAAGTGTTCAATGGAATTGTAGATACTTACTGTAAAATGGGCTGCACATTATAATCAAATATACTTTCAATGCATCTGAACATCTACAGTACAACGAATAGGAAGCAACAAAAAAAACTAAAGAATAGTCACTTACGGGTATTACTTAATTGTTTACCCATGAGGATATATAGATGCATTAGGTTTTAGAGAGGAACGTCAGTAGTTTCTGGTTCATGAGCTGACCTACAGTACTTGGATATTCCGGGGATGAGACACTTAGATTATTTTCTTTATAAATTTCAGAAGTATTTTGTTAAAACAATCTCGAAACACCACCTCTTAATATAAGAAACAATTGTTAAAATATAGTACCAGTTTGCAAGCTCTACCATTGATTTTGTATTTTAACACCAGAAGAGTTAATTTAAGAAGTGAATACTAACCTTGGTATACAGTATTTGTTGTAGATGTTAGCGATTAATGCCATGTATGATGAAAACATTACATATATATTTTCTTGCACTGTTGATAGTCATTTCTTGAGATGGGCAAATTATTCTTACAAGTTGAAATCTGTCACAAATATTGCATTTATACATAAGCACACATATTCTATCTGAGTCTGGATAAACCGTTTATTATTATTATTATTATTATTAGTTTGTGCAAATTATTTGTATTTTTTAATGGCCAAAAATTTTAATTTCTATAATTTATGCAACATTTTGCTATTGAAACAAATAAACAAAGAATATTTTAGCATTAGCCGAAATTAAGGTAAAAAATGTTTGTTTTAAGCTAAGACAAGTTAAATGGAATCTATGTTGGATTTCTATGCTTCCATTCAGATATTTAATAAAAAACGACAACAACACACACTGTATTTGCAGGTTTAGAGAATGTTCACAGAATTTTTTTTAAATTCTTTTTAGACAGAACTTGGACACATTCAAACATCTCTTCTTATGCCTTCAATTAGAATACTTTCAAAGATTATTTTTTTTATTCATACAAAATATTAACAAAACGACAAGACATGAAAAGAAATTGACAAGCATTAAAGGTTTGTGCGGGTCATCTGAGACTAGTTTTAGGCATATAATCGTTTATATAGTGCTATGTAAAAAAAAAAAATATTGTGAAAAGGGAAAAAGATGAGGAAAGCATTGGTGAAATTCCGGCAACAAATGTTAAAATGTCATGCAATTAAAAGTTTCCCAATTTTTTATAAAATGTCATGAAAATGTAACATTTTGGATGAAATTGACATTTCTACATCTCTAGCTGTGACACCTGCCAAAACAATGGCCTTTCTTAGACCCAGTGAGCATGGCATGTTTGAATGAGACAGGGCGATGACTGTAACTTGCAGTTATCCCAGGTTCATTATTAAACACGTATTTCCTCTATTTGTTCTGCATCACTTTCAATTGCTTTTATTAATGGGAAAATAATACACACACATCCAGTGTATTGTAAGCTCTCACGAGCAGGGCACTCATTACCTTTTGTATCTTTTTGTCCTTATTTGGTATGTTATTCTGTTTATGTAATATTTAGTTGCATTACAAATAAACAATAATGTGGACCATGTGACTGCGTAATGCTAAAGACCCCAACAGTAGGATAAATGAATGAATGAATAACCAGATACTTGTAGGGGGGACCCCTAAACATAAACTTGATAGAAGACAGGTTGCAGTCCCGGATGGTAATCTCACTAATAAGTGATGCTGTTGTTAACAATAACACCAGGAAGATTGAGCTTAATAACACCCTATAACATACCAATTGTCTAAATAAAGTCCTGAACAGGAAAACATGTAGCAAGCGATTGACTCACTCTGAGTGCTGCACAGTCAATGCGATCCAAAGGTGAGGGGTCCCCAGGTGTGCTTCAGTCCACGGGGTAGGCTAGTAGAGAAGGAGAAAAACTGGAGAGCACTACTGTAGGTATCAAAAAAGTAGAAGGGAGGGTGCGTATCCCATAAAAATATTATTTATTTGTCATGGAAAAACAGGGCAATGGAGAGCCCTACCAACATTTCACGCTTCACAGAGCGCTTTCTCAAGGTAAACATATCACAACTTTATTAACATATATGTAGACACAAACTGACATAACCAGCCAATACTCACAGCTCACATGCGATACACCCACTTTGATTGCTAATGGTCTTCTGATGAGTATACACCTAATCAGTATATTCAGACACAGAGACGACAGTGACTAACTCCGCCCCCCAACTACCAATCCGGAGCTCCGGACGGTTGGTTGGTATTGCGCAAGCGCACTCCGCCGATGGTCCGGAGCTCACTGTGTCTGCTCCCACTGTGGGGAAGGACTATTGTCTTGCAGACGGCAGTTGTGCATGCACTTAGAGCCCCAGTGAGGTATACAGTCAGGGCCATTTGATGACGCGCTCTCCCCACGCCCCACATCCTCCATTGACATTGAGGACTCTCCCTCAGTTGGTTACTGCGCAAGCGCGTACTACTGGGCGTACTACTGGGGGTTGCTAGACCACGGATGTCTCCAGATTGGTAGTTGGGGGCAGAGTTAGTCACTGTCGTCTCTGTGTCTGAATATACTGATTAGGTGTATACACATCAGAAGACCATTAGCAATCAAAGTGGGTGTATCGCATGTGAGCTGTGAGTATTGGCTGGTTATGTCAGTTTGTGTCTATATATATGTTAATAAAGTTGTGATGTATACCTTGAGAAAGCGCTCTGTGAAGAGTGAAACGTTGGAAGGGCTCTCCATTGCCCTATTTTTCCATGACCAATACATAATCTTTTTTATGGGATACGCACCCTCCCTTCTACTTTTTTGATACCTACAGTAGTGCTCTTCCAGTTTTTCTCCTTCCCAAATAAACAATAATAATTATAATATTTAAATCATAACTGTTAAAAAAAAGAGGATGTGATTGTTTCGAGCAATCCAAGTTCTCTTTAAGTAACCAACATAACCCAGAATAAATTATTTGAATTAACATTTTTTTTCTATACAGTACTCTAAAGACTTTACAATAAACATCATGAGTATCAAGCATTTTAAAACTGCATAGTTCAAAAACACTTTGATGTTTTAATTCAGAAGTTGCTTAAGTATTTTTGTGTATGAGACATGTATTGACTACATATAGTATAGTTCTTGGTGTAGAAAATTAGTCAGATATGATCGTAAGCATATTCAGCAAACAGTAAATAGAAAAACTTTCCCTAATTTCAGAACTCAACAAGAACAAATATGTAGATCTTGTTATAAACTATAAATAGATGATTAAAGAACATCACAAGATAATGTTAAATCAAGGATTTTTCACAATAGAATATGTAATAGTATTGTAATTCCATCATTTGTTTTGAGAGTAATAGAAAATGTATACCAATTTATTTAAACCCAATAATACATTATATAAACCACTCTAATTGCTAAAGGAATACATGCAAATAGAGACAATAGCATCAGTACAATTTCTAGCTGTGAGTACATTTTAATGAACAAGCTCATTTTTAGTGTATTGAATGTCAAGCAGAATACATTAAATATATTATTCATTGAAGCATACTCATGCAACTCTGCATAGCTATTTGTTTTTTACAATGTAAATCATTTAAATAAATCAGTAGTTACTGTATTTACACATACAAATCCATTCTAACCAAATCAGCAGTTAGCAACAATATGTTTAATCAGTTCATTGTTATCTCTGAATAAGACATTTGAGCACAAATGAATATTGTGGTACTAAAACTTAAGCAATATTTTTTACTTGTACAGCTTTATTGCTTCCAACTGTTTGTAATAAATGCAAGTGTATTGAAATGGCTATACTTTGACTGTAATGATATCATATACTTTCTTGCTCCTGTACCCAATATTTTTTGCATTTAAATGAATACATGGTGTATCTATAAAACCAATTACTTTATAACTTGTCATTTGTAATGGCATTTCATCTCTGGCGAACATGTTGACTTTAAATAGAAGAAATTCATAAGCCTTTACATATTGCAGATCCAGTAAAATAGATGCAGCAACTTTTTTGTCTATGATAACATTATTATAAAATAACAAAAATACCAACATTGGCAGGATGTGTATATACTGTAGATGGATTTCTCAATAATATGGGCTGAGCTAGTAACCCTGTGGCTAAAGTTAAATTATTTAGTATATTAGTTGTGCTGTGTCCCAGAAAATAAAAAAAGCCATAGCATACCACATACTGTAGTCTATATTATTGTGTGGGCTATATAGTAATAAAGCTTTTTTTTGAGAAATTATAACCTAATGAATTATATTTGTCAAAGTAAATATTTTTTGGTTAAACAACAAACAAAATATTATTACATTTGAGTCAAATTTAAAAAGCTCATAAAATGTCTTAAATTTGATGTCTGAAAATGTTTTGACCCTAAACAATATAAAAAGATGACATGCATGATGCAGTTATTGATAGTCCTCCTGCTACTGTACAAGTCCCAGGAGCTGTCCATACATTCCTACTAAACTTTCACAATTCAATGTGCTATGCATACCAGTCAGCTTCTCCTACACCTACTGTACAGTAATGAAAGAAAGAGAGAAAAATAATTAGATTATAAAATCTCTTTAGTAGAGATTCCCTAATTCCTATGGTTTATTGTAAATTTCTGTTTAAGCAAAAATAGAACAGAGTCCCAAGTAACAGTGCTTCCGAATCTCAAGTGGAACAAATGGCACTATAATAAGCCAAATAAGTGTGTTTGTCCTTGTATCAAATAAGATTGGCACTTGTGAGAGATTATGTCACAATGTATGAAAGTAGCTCATAAATTGGGTAGTGCAATAAGTTTCAATCTTCTGTGACAGAGACAAAAATAGGATACTGTGTATATACAGCGCCCACTAATATCAACAGTCTAAATGGATACATTCCCTACAGCTTAGTACACTGCCTGTGTATGAAATGTGACAATGAAACAAGATTGAAACTACTCACGACTGCAGTGCTATTCCAGATACAGAGCATGCCTCACGTAGAAATTGCAGGATTCCATGGGTAGTGGCAACGGAGCACAGCAAGCCGGAAAAACGGACAAAAGTGGGGGCATCATGCAAAAATTGGTTAAAAATAATTTATTAAAAAGTGTACACATGGTCTGGTGCAGGAAAATCACCACTCTAACGCGTTTCGCGCAACAGTGCTTTATCAAAGAGTGTAAAGAGGTTAGTAAGTGAGTTAAATAGCCAATCTCCCGCCAAACATAACTCCCTGCCGAGTAAGTCACACACGCAATACCACCGAATCAAGCCTGGTGAATGATGGAATAAGCCGTATAGCACAAGCTACGCCCTCAGGACGGGAGTGATATAACATGTAATATATTAAACAAAATACAAAACGAAACTAATAAGATAGTCAATGATAAAAACAACTTTTTACCTGCAATAATGGAGAACGGTTATTATAAAATCATTAAATTATCTTAGTTGTTAATGCTCTATTACACAAACAATGCATCACTTATTTACATGTTCAAATATCTGTTTTAGATTTCATATTGTCCAATCATAATAATATGCCCATCATATCAGACATAATGAAACATTCATCAATTGTAAAGGATGTGTAAAATATGGTAATTTGTCACATTTGTTATTTTCGGCATATAATGAAATGGTACCCATTTGTAATATGAACTTGTATTACAGATAAATGCAAAGAACTAAAAAAAGCAGACAATAAAAAGACAATAAGCAAATTTATAAACAGCACAAATGTTCAAAATACGTAATTAATGTCAGAAAATGTTTGAGTTCCCAATCTATGTTCATACCCCCAGTACATAAATATATTATGTGGCAATGGTAGGGGTTTCTCAGAGATTGTTGGGTATCTATGTGTTTGTTAACTGTGTGCAGCTGGTCTCGGCTGCTTTTGGGAGGGTAGTGGCCCCTCTCTCCCAAAGTTTAAGCTTGCCCCTCCCCACTTTCCAAGTTGGCATGTCAGTTTCATTTTGCCAGGTTATGACAGATCGAATGTGATCATTCTTCCTGTAATTATACAGGTTAATAAGAATTTTAACACAGGGAGTGTTAGGAAGGACCTGCTATGGTCCTGCCTTGAAAGTTGCAGCAGGCTTAAGACGCTTTGGCCAAAGGTTAAACTAAATTACGCTTTTTTCAAGAGAATATATAGATATTGCACTGTGTATTTTTGTCACATTGGAATTAGCATTGGACATCTTTGTCTGTTTTTTGTTGTATTGTTCTATAATTACCAAGACATGATATATAGCATGGATCAAAACACGTAATTTATGTCAGAAAATGTTTTAGTTCCCAATCTATGTTCATAACCCCGGGTGCCAAGGACCCGAGAGTATAAATCCAAAACATCTCCCTACAATTTAGGTTGGCTTCTCTGTTGCCACCTCTAGTCATTTTAGGTATGTGTTCTAATGCACAAAATGTAAATGTGCTCACCGAACCCTGATCACACAGTGTAAAATGTCTAGAGACTGAATATTTGTCATCCTTGTTCTTAATTGTTCTTAGATGATCGCTAATTCGAATTCTCAAAGGTCTTACAGTTCTACCTACATAACAACTCCCACAAGCGCATCTAAGTAAATAGACAACATAATTTGTATTACAGTCATAAAAGTATTCAATTTATGTCTTTATTGAGTATATTTTGAAGTAATTGTTTTAGTCTGTATGGCATATTTACAGAAATTACAATTCAAACATTTGTAAAAGCCTAAAGAGGTCTTTTTCTCTCTCTTACATTCAATATCAGATGAATACAGACTAGGTGAAAGATGAGACCCAATGTTTTTTGCTCTTCTAAAGAAAAAAGATAGGTGCAAAACAGCGGTAAATAATATCAAATGAAATAACAAAGTGTTTAGGCAGCCAGGTGAATGACTGGTAGTACAACCAGTCAGGGTGACAGAACGAAAAAAAGGGGATAACCGGCGCCAAAAAAAGGTAAATACCAGACCAATGAAAAGTATGACAGTCCAAATGCAGTCCTTGGGATGATGAAATGTGATGGTTCTCACCTCAGCAGGATATATGTGGAAAAAGAAAAAAGAAGAAAAACAGATAATAGTGCAGTAAATCAACACAGGGGGGGTGGACAGGTACTAACAATACGAAACATACAAGACATACAAACGTAAAACACTAGCACGGCCTAAATATTAATAAAAAGCAAATTTATTATGGTGTGGAAGGTGCATAAACCGCATCCGGAGGGGTAAAATTACAACCCTACTCACAAGATGCTGGAAAGGTAAAGGCAACGAACTGGTGCATGCAGCTTGGCTCTCAAGATGGCGACCGGAGCACTTTGCCTGGCATCCACACGTGACCGGGATGAAAGACAGATGACTCAGATGACGGGGCCTCTGGGCGGACGTGACGTCTCCTCCGCTGTAGTCCCACCACAGGCTCACAGGACTCCAGTCCTCCAGTCCTCCTCAGCAACCGCGATACCTCCGCAAATCGGTTATAGCACTTTGAAGACTGCAGATTTCTCCTTTTGGGACTGCAGACTTCACCACGACCTGGAACACTCTAAAAACTCGAAACTTCCCGACGCGTTTCGTACGCATGCGCGTACTTCTTCAAGGGATGTGCTTGTCTTGTAGTCTCTATGGTATATATACCATCAGTCCAAAGTTCTTATTGGTTAATTGGATAGTTAGTATTAACCCCATGTAGAGCTGATAGACAGCAGCACATAAAAAACGGCCTATGCTAATCAACATACAGAACAAACATACAACATTAAATGGGATAACAGAAAAATTAGGAAAAAACGTTAAAAACATTTAAAAGAACATTGAAAATGCATTAAAATGATTACAAATGTACAGAGGCAGAGCAATGAATTAATGACTTAAAACAGATGATTATAAAAAGGCTTTGAGTTCAAAGTCGATATTCATTCCTTTCGGGGAGAGAGTTTTTAGTTCATATATCCAGTAAGCTTCACGTATACTGGCCTGCTGGAGTCTACTCCCCCCTCTGGGATTAACATCAACCTGCTCAATTGCCTGACAGATGAGACCCTTGGGATTTTTATCATGGTACAGAGAAAAGTGATGCGAGACACTATGTGTCACTAAGCCCCTCTTAATGTTGTAGATATGCACATAGACACGTCTCTGGAACGTTCTCCCTGTTCTGCCCACATATTGCAAGCCACAAGGGCATTGCAATAAATATATAACATATATGGAGTGGCAGTTAATGAACTTATATATAGGGTAACTCCTATTGGTGACGTTAGATGTAAATGTTTTAGAATTTTTACTAAAAGAGCATGCTACGCACTTTGCACAGGTGAAGAAACCTTTTAAATTCCCTCCTAGTTTCTGTTTTTTTTTGGTTCACCGGACAACTGGGAGCTAGTTTGGATTTCAAGTTATTAGCCTTTGAAAATATAATATTAGCTTTTTTTGGAAGGATATCTGCCAATACTTCATCTTGTAATAAAATAGGCCAATATTTATTTATAATTTGTTTAATTTTTGGCGCCATCTCATTGTATTGAGTGATGAACGCTACCTGATTGTGACATCTATTTAATGTTTCCTTCTTTTTAGCATCGTACTGAAGTAAAGTGTCCCTATTGATCTCATTAACCTGATTAAAAGCCTCATTTAATTCAAACTCTTGATATTTTCTATTAATGAATTTTTGTTTTAAATCTTCTGCTTGTTTCTTAAAAATCTCGTCTTCGGAACAGTTACGTTTAAGACGTACCAGTTGTCCCTTTGGGATATTTCGCAGCCACTGCGGATTATGGTGACTATCCGCGCGTACATAGTTATTTGCCTGCACAGGCTTAAAGAAGGTTTTAGTGTGCAATATATCATCTTTGACATATATGTGAAGGTCCAAAAAATCAATGTGTTCAGTACTAAAACTACAAGTGAACTTTAAATTAAGGTGATTTTGATTTAAATAAGTGCAAAAATCTACCAGTCATTCACCTGGCTGCCTAAACACTTTGTTATTTCATTTGATATTATTAGCGCTGTTTTGCACCTATCTTTTTTCTGTGATTGCTTTGTGTTGTACATTTGGTGTTAGCTGCTTTTTATATATATTTATATTTTTATTGTTCTTATTAAGTGTAATCATGAGTTCTCTGTTCATGAGATCTCGTCATAATGTCAATGTTGATCACATCTTTAGTGACCCAAGCTCAGTCCAATGTATAGAAAGTGTGACTGAAGATTTTCATCCAATATTTGCTCAGTTAGAGAAAACACTTATGCTAGAAAGCAAACAATGGTGGGAAGCCACCACACTGAGCAAGTATTTGGAAAATCACCGTATCCCTAGGGGGCTTAGGGTTCGGAAAAAACCTACCGGGGATGCGCACAATGAGGGCTTCATGAGGGAATGGAATGAAATACTAGACCAGTGCTCGTTCTTTCTCATGAAGCTTTTGGTGCATCAACGGAGAAAAACCCTAGCTGAATTGGACGATCATATATTAGATATGAAGATCCAATTAGATCCTTATAAAGACAACAAAGAGTTGCTCGCTCTAGAACCGACAATTAAGAAAAGGCTAGATCAGGCAGAATTAGAGATAGTTCAAATCAAACAACAAAAAATTTTCAGGGACAAACAAGATTATGACACTGGTTGTCAGAGAGATTGGGCAAAGAAATCCAAAGAGATTAATGTCACGAAGGTAGACAATAAGAAACCCAATTTAGCGATAGGATCCAAAGAATCCAATGCTAATAGGAGCAAATTTACACATAAGGGAGCCAATAATGGCCCAAAAAAAACCTCTACTAATGTACTAGTTCCTACACCGTTCGTTCCGGTCAAGCAACCTCTGCATGATAAAAATCTATATCTGCAACAAAAAAGAGCTAAGGAACGTTATGATGCACTTACATTACCTCAATCAATGCCCATTCCGGTCAGCAATAGATATACATTGCTGTCCGACATAGGATCAGAGAGTGATGTGGAGAGCATCTCGTACACACCACTCCCCACACCAGCCATTAAATCAAATTTTTCTTTTTTAGAATGGAGGAAGGAAAGAGATCACATCTTCCCAGAGGTGGAAATAATCAAACATATATCAGAAATCCAACCTCCATTAAACCACAAAAAAAGAAAGACAGGACCCGAGGGAGAAGAGGAGGTACTAGTAGAAATCGGGTAAAAATTACAAAAGAGCATCCGAATATCTTCAATATCAGTCAGTATCAGCTCACTGATATTGAGAAAAAAGTACTCAACAAAGGGCTTAAGTTTGCTCCAGTCTGTGGACCGAATAGTTTTAATCTCTATATAGATGTTCACAAATTTGCCCGCAAACTCGCCCTGAAAAAATATTTTGCTAGGGATAAAATCACTAATCAAATCAATCCCATTCAAGAGGTACGCAGTACTACTGATCCTCAAGAAAAGATTTTTAAAAAAGCATCCACGTTCTATCCAAAGTTCACGCAAGGACATCTAGTAAGCTCCTTTGCAGAGATGGTCAGCATAGATTTAGAGAACTCATGTAGAACATACAAAATTAAAAAAGATAATTTTAATATTAAAGAAAAAGAGGCAGTCCAAAATCTAGAGAATAATGACTCGATTGTCATCAAATCGGCCGACAAGGGTGGGGGTATTGTGGTCATGGACAAAGAGTATTATTTAAAAGAGTCCATGAGATTACTGGGAGATGAGACCACATACCTCCCCCTTAACAGTGACCCTTTGGTGCATTTCAAAGCCGAACTGGGAGAATTGTTGACTTCTGGTGTAGATAGTGGGGCATTATGTGAGGATGAGTTCAAGTTTTTGTCTGTTCAGTTTCCACGTACACAGTTATTTTATTTTATACCTAAGATTCACAAAAATTTAACTGCACCTCCGGGGAGACCTATTATTTCTGGTATTTCTTCCCTCACTTCAAATCTTTCACAATTTATAGATCACCATCTTCAACCTTTAATCACTGGTTGTAGATCCTATTTGCGAGACACGACACATACGCTACAAATTTTAAAAGATCTAAAATGGCAGCACGGTTACATTCTTGCTACAGCTGATGTAACATCCTTATACACAGTTATCGACCATCATCAAGGATGCCAGGCCGTGTCTCGCAAACTGGAACACTCCAGTGGCTATTCACGCACTAAGAGGGATTTTTTGATGGAGAGTATTTGGTTTATTTTGACACATAATTATTTCACTTTTAATTCCAACTATTACATTCAGAAATGTGGTACCGCTATGGGCACGAGGTTTGCTCCTAGTTATGCCAACTTATTTATGGACAGTTGGGAGGAGGAGTTCATCTGGAACAACTATCCCCTAGGAGCAAACCTGGTGCTCTGGCGGCGCTACATTGATGATGTGATCTTTATTTGGTCAGGCACTCAGGATTCCTTAAATGATTTTTGCACTTATTTAAATCAAAATCACCTTAATTTAAAGTTCACTTGTAGTTTTAGTACTGAACACATTGATTTTTTGGACCTTCACATATATGTCAAAGATGATATATTGCACACTAAAACCTTCTTTAACTATGTACGCGCGGATAGTCACCATAATCCGCAGTGGCTGCGAAATATCCCAAAGGGACAACTGGTACGTCTTAAACGTAACTGTTCCGAAGACGAGATTTTTAAGAAACAAGCAGAAGATTTAAAACAAAAATTCATTAATAGAAAATATCAAGAGTTTGAATTAAATGAGGCTTTTAATCAGGTTAATGAGATCAATAGGGACACTTTACTTCAGTACGATGCTAAAAAGAAGGAAACATTAAATAGATGTCACAATCAGGTAGCGTTCATCACTCAATACAATGAGATGGCGCCAAAAATTAAACAAATTATAAATAAATATTGGCCTATTTTATTACAAAATGAAGTATTGGCAGATATCCTTCCAAAAAAAGCTAATATTATATTTTCAAAGGCTAATAACTTGAAATCCAAACTAGTTCCCAGTTGTCCGGTGAACCAAAAAAAACAGAAACTAGGAGGGAATTTAAAAGGTTTCTTCACCTGTGCAAAGTGCGTAGCATGCTCTTTTAGTAAAAATTCTAAAAAATTTACATCTAACGTCACCAATAGGAGTTACCCTATATATAAGTTCATTAACTGCCACTCCATATATGTTATATATTTATTGCAATGCCCTTGTGGCTTGCAATATGTGGGCAGAACAGGGAGAACGTTCCAGAGACGTATCTATGTGCATATCTACAACATTAAGAGGGGCTTAGTGACACATAGTGTCTCGCATCACTTTTCTCTGTACCATGATAAAAATCCCAAGGGTCTCATCTGTCAGGCAATTGAGCAGGTTGATGTTAATCCCAGAGGGGGGAGTAGACTCCAGCAGGCCAGTATACGTGAAGCTTACTGGATATATGAACTAAAAACTCTCTCCCCGAAAGGAATGAATATCGACTTTGAACTCAAAGCCTTTTTATAATCATCTGTTTTAAGTCATTAATTCATTGCTCTGCCTCTGTACATTTGTAATCATTTTAATGCATTTTCAATGTTCTTTTAAATGTTTTTAACGTTTTGTCCTAATTTTTCTGTTATCCCATTTAATGTTGTATGTTTGTTCTGTATGTTGATTAGCATAGGCCGTTTTTTATGTGCTGCTGTCTATCAGTCCTACATGGGGTTAATACTAACTATCCAATTAACCAATATGAACTTTGGACTGATGGTATATATACCATAGAGACTACAAGACAAGCACATCCCTTGAAGAAGTACGCGCATGCGTACGAAACGCGTCGGGAAGTTTCGAGTTTTTAGAGTGTTCCAGGTCGTGGTGAAGTCTGCAGTCCCAAAAGGAGAAATCTGCAGTCTTCAAAGTGCTATAACCGATTTGCGGCGGTATCGTGGTTGCTGAGGAGGACTGGAGGACTGGAGTCCTGTGAGCCTGTGGTGGGACTACAGCGGAGGAGACGTCACGTCCGCCCAGAGGCCCCGTCATCTGAGTCATCTGTCTTTCATCCCGGTCACGTGTGGACGCCAGGCAAAGTGCTCCGGTCGCCATCTTGAGAGCCAAGCTGCATGCACCAGTTCGTTGCCTTTACCTTTCCAGCATCTTGTGAGTAGGGTTGTAATTTTACCCCTCCGGATGCGGTTTATGCACCTTCCACACCATAATAAATTTGCTTTTTATTAATATTTAGGCCGTGCTAGTGTTTTACGTTTGTATGTCTTGTATGTTTCGTATTGTTAGTACCTGTCCACCCCCCCTGTGTTGATTTACTGCACTATTATCTGTTTTTCTTCTTTTTTCTTTTTCCACATATATCCTGCTGAGGTGAGAACCATCACATTTCATCATCCCAAGGACTGCATTTGGACTGTCATACTTTTCATTGGTCTGGTATTTACCTTTTTTTGGCGCCTGTTATCCCACTTTTTTTTTTTTGCTCTTCTAAAGACCAACCTTCGTTTAGATTTGGTATATTTCATAAGGTCTCTATCCAACGCCAAAATTCCCCAATGTTTGTCTAAAATAGATTGGAATTTGACCAGCTTGTTAACTATGAGTTGTTATAAACAGTGGAGTATCCATTGTATGTTTTGTTTCTCTCTTAGGTCTGTTGATCAAATCCGATCTATTCATTAATGCAGCTTGTTCAAAGGCTAGTCTCAAATCGCATTCTTTATAGCCTCTTTGTTTGAATTTTGTATTTAATTCCTTAGATTGTTTAATAAATGTTTCTTCATTAGAACATATCCGTCTCAATCTTAGAAATTGAGCTCTTGGGATACTTTTGAGTAATGGTCTAGGATGATCACTATTGGCCCTCAGTAGTGAAATGCGGGAGTTTGGTTTTCTAAAGATGTTGGTCTGTATATTTAGATGAATATCAATATAGAGAGATACATTCCCAAAATTGATATGATTATTATGATATTCACGAGTAAATTTTAAATTGTACGTATTATCATTGAGATAATTAAAGAAAGATAATAATACATTTGTTTCCCCTTCCCAAATAAGAAGCAAATCGTCAATGTAACGACGATAGAAGATGATATTTTTCAAAAAGGATTAGAATCACCAAAATGTGTATAGACTCCCGTAAACCCATCAAGAGGTTGCATAGGAGGGTGCAAAATATGTGCCCATAGCAGTGATTAGTGTTTGTAAATAAAATTGATGATCAAACATAAAATAATTATGTTGTAACAAGAATATAATAGTGTCTAATAAGAATGTGCTCTGTGCAGTATGTAAATTAGAAAGATTAAGAAAATGACTAATGGCTTCAATGCCTAATTCTTGATTGATGATGGTATATAAGGACATGATGTCCAATGTGACCAAAAGATATGAGCTGCACAGAGGGAAGGGACTTAACAAGAGGCTGTAAGAAAGAATCCACATACCTAGATACACCATCTCCCAAAGATCCAATGCTCAATATAATCGGTCTGCCAGGAGAGCACACCAGAGACGTATGGATCTTTGGGAGATGGTGAAAAATAGGTACAATGGGATGCGCATTATATCAAAATGAAAATTCCTGATCTGACAACACATGCAATTCCTTATCTAAATCAAGAAGATTGAGAAGTTCAGAAAGATAGACAATAGTTGGATCTTTGTCCAATTTGCAGTAGGATAGTGGGTGATTGAGTTGACTAAGTGCTTCTTTACGATATTGTGTAGTATGCATGACAACTATTGCACTCCCTTTATCTGCACTTTTTATTATTATTTCATCCCTGTTCTTTAAATTCTTTAGTGTTTGACGTTCTCTTTTAGTCAGATTATCATGACCAACATTGGGAAATGTATACCCCCTGGCAGGGACTTAAGGTCGCGTTCAACAAGCTTTTCAAAATTTCTAAATGTGATCCCTTATTATTTGCTTGGTAGAATATTGATTTTTTCTTGAAGCAAGAATGTTTAGTCCGTTCAAGAAATAATGATTGATCATTTTGATCTATAACATCTAGATCTAGGTCTTTTTGTTCCGCTTGTAGATCATTTACGTCCATGTGGAGATATGGCGCCATTGCTTAGGCAGTGGGGATTCTTCACTTCACATTTGGTGGTGTGGGGATCTCCACTGTTAGGGAGCACGGGTGCCGTTCGCTCGGATCTCATGCCAGGAAGCAGATTGTCGGTGATGTCACGGAGGGGCGTGATTAGGGAGGGACATGAAGTTCTTAGATTTACATTCCATAGGCATATGCTGAGTCGCTCTGATGATGTCAATTTCATGCATTTTTGGAGCGAAATTTGATTAATTATAAACCCTTGTTGCACCAGGTATATAAAGGTCCCCCAATGTATTGTACCTTATTCCTTGATAAAGCACCTTGTTGTGCAAAACACGTTGGAGGGTTTGTACCCCCTTGTTTGCTATGTCTGATTGACAATAAATTCATACTTTATTTTTATACACCTGTGTCCCTGGGCAGTGTGCTGCTTTGTGCATTTCTTTGCATATTTTGGATCGTTTGGAACTCAACCAGCGGCTGGACACGCCCAAAAGATTTCAGTGAACTCTAGGAGTGGGTAAGATTTTCAAAGATATAAATTCACATGGATCTTCATCACTACTAACTGGGATGAGTGCTCAATTTCATCATATCTATTTCCAATGAGGTACAGCGAAGTGTGTTATACATATTTTTTCTGTTGCCTTCAGGAGATTTTCAGTGGAATATTATAGTCACTCACCCAGTAACTTACCCACTCCATCATTTGAGCTTTCACTGTTTTTACATGATTGATGAATATAGATAGCGATTCCAGGACTGTTGGAGCACCCATCACATTTCTATATCGTTTTGTATTTTGTTCAATATATTACATGTTATATCACTCCCGTCCTGAGGGTGTAGCTTGTGCTATACGGTTTATTCCATCATTCACCAGGCTTGACTCAGTGGTATTGCATGTGTGACTCACTCGGCAGGGAGTTATGTTTGGCGGGAGATTGGCTATTTAAACAACTCACTTACAAACCTCTTTACACTCTTTGACAATGCGCCGTTGCGCGAAACATGTTAGAGTGGTGGTTTTTCTGCACCAGACCATGTGTACACTTTTTCAATAAATTATTTTTAACCAATTTTTGCACATTTTTGACCCTTTTTCCCGGCTTGCTTTGCTCCTTTGCCACTACCCATGAAATTTCTGTTTAAAGCACGTATGAAACTTTGTATATTATTGACCTGTACTAGCTTGCTAATCCTGCATACATCCGTGGCACTAAAATTAGCAAGCATAATCACAGTCAGAATGAAATTTTCCTCTAATGGATAAAGTAGGTTTCACCGGACCCAAAACAATGTACAGTAGTGTACCAACAGTACTAAAGAAGTCTAGTTAAAGGGTATAGATGTAGCATGTCTCACACTGCTGCAGAGGGTCCATGCTTATTATTACACCATGAAAAACTTTCATATGAATTTTTTTTAGTCTTATCTGTGTGAATCGCTGGCAGACAGCCACATGGCCTAGGCAAGTAGACCTGAGTTATATGAAGAAGAATCACTCTGAAGAATCAATTAATTAGTAACAATATGTACTGTACTTTTACTAAGAGCAACAGGTCAAAGGGGCTGACTGTCTGAGATAAACTTAATATAACTAAGTTGTGCATACTGTCGCGGCCGAGTTTATTCTTACCTTTACCTCAAATCCCGTATCTCACACTCAATTCTCCTCCTCACTTTTAAAGCTTTACATTCTTCTGCCCCTCCTTACATCTCAGCCCTAATTTCTCGCTATGCACCATCCCGACTCTTGCGTTCTTCTCAAGGATGTCTTCTTTCTACCCCCTTTGTATCTAAAGCTCTCTCCCGCCTTAAACCTTTCTCACTTTCTGCCCCGCACCTCTGGAATGCCCTTCCCCTCAATACCCGACTAGCACCCTGTCTATCCACCTTTTAGACCCACCTTAAGACACATCTGCTTAAAGATGCATATGAATAGCACTGGATAATCCTGGACACATGATACATAAAGCTTGGCCCCCTGCAGGCGCACTTACTAGAATTCCCTCCTACTGTCTCTGTACGTTCTCCCTACCTACCAATTAGATTGTAAGCTCCTCGGAGCAGGGACTCCTCTTCCTTAATGTTACTTTTATGTCTGAAGCACTTATTCCCATGACCTGATTTATATTATTTGTTATTTACTGTATATGATATGTATTACTACTGTGAAGCGCTATGTACATTTATGGCGCTATATAAATAAAGACATACAATACAATACAATATTTATATTTTATGTTCTTATTTGACTATCTTGTGTTGGCCAAAACAAGTCAGGGCCTGTACACAAAACTACTTTGACAACCTCTACCAATGTTCAAAAATCCAGCCTTATAATTTGCAGATGTAGTAAAGCTTACTGTATTTGTTGTCGTAGACGCAGCATGGAAGGAATAACTTTGTGGGAGGTCCCATTTGGATGCATGGACCCTCCACTGCATGATCGCAGAAGACACTGTCCCCAGTACCACAGACTTTTGCTTTTTCATCTATTGCATGGGAGGACAAAAATTCTTGCAACATCTGTATGTTGGGAAAGGGATTAGAACTGGAAGCACTAGATAAATTGGCAAGTCACTAGGCCAACCTGGCAACCGCCAATGTATCATCTAGACTGGAAAACTTGGCACTTAACTTGACTTTGGCAGAGTGCATGGCTTCAATGTATGCAGTATATCCCATAATCTAACTACTATTGACTGCTTCATCTCTCAGTAATGCATAGGTTGGAGTGAGAAAATCTGGTATAACACTGGTAAAACACTGATTTGTGACTGATAAAATAACAGAAACATCAAGCTTGGCTTGTTAAACGTCACTAATGTGGAATGCGGACATACCACCGTAATTAAAATCTTAAAACCTTGTGACAGGTTGTTATCGTTTTGTAGCAACATCTGTTTTATTTGAAAATATACAACATACAAACACTGGCTAGCTAGTGCAGGGTTAGGCAAGTTGATTGTATTGCATCTGTTCACCATCACCATGTTGTCCCCACAAGACATTCCGAATCAAGCGGTTTCTTGCTAAGAAGCAGAAACATAACAAACCGATCGCACAGTGGATCCATATGAAAACAGGCAACAAGATCCACTATAACTCTAAGAGGCAACACTGCAGAAAGCAGCAGAAAGGCAAAGCTTGGCTAGTTGGCTTTTAAAAATTCAGACATGTAGATGACAGACACACCCAATCGTTTATGTGTGAAAACATTAAACCTCATGACAAGTTGGAATTGTTTTTTAGCAACATTTGCTATTTCATTTGAAAATAAACTACACACAAACACTGGCTACATACTGGCAGTTGTTAGCTAGGGTAGGTTTAGATGATAGTAGTTACTTAGGCCACATCCCCCAGTGAGGCACCAGTAGATTAGACAGGCACTAGTGTTAGGCACTAACAATAACTAAGTACTGTAAGTTGAAATAGAACTTGAGTTGAGACAGAATTGTGATAGAAGAAGCTCATCATCGCAGCAGCAATACTTTACACAGCCAACATTCCATCTCAGCGCAGTCAGAGGGAGAGAGAGAATAATATACAAATCCAATGTAATCCTTCATGATGCATCTGGTGTTAGACTTTTATATAATATGATTTCACCAAGAAAAGAAGAAAACCAAAATAGGGGAATGAGGAGTCAAATTGACAGATCATCTGATTCATCGGTATTATCATCATTATACATCATTTGAAATGATTCATGCTTTAAATGTAAGATACCGATGTAGCAAGACTTACTGTACTGTTTCTAGAGCCACGGCTGTAAAAGCAAAACGTAGAGGCTCTGGGGACAGTGTACAGTATGTCGCATGCACGCTGCAAGTTATCCATGCTTCAAGATCATATCAGCATAACCGCAAATTACATGGGTCTGGAAACATTTATGTTGAACTTGTTGTATTGTTTTCTTCTTTCAACCTATTCTACTAGTATTACAGAATCTATGTAATAAGTAACTTAGTAACTAGCAGCAACTATTAAATATATCTAGGATTGATGAATGCAATTTGAAATATTACATATTCATTTGAAAAAAAGGCAATTAACAAAGCTTTGAAGTAGAAGTCCCAATATTAATTAATCTAATCTACCATTAAAATGTAAATGTATCAATCTTTAAAAAAAAATATTTAACTTTTTGCCATTTAAGTTTTGTTTGCTTTTTTTATTCCTGTTTGTATTTTTTAAAGAAAATATTTGTAATTAAAAAAAAGAGAGAACTAAAAAGGGTAGGCTCAGTAACAGCAACATCGCAGAACAGTAATAATAGCAGGGTTCAATTAATGTACAGTACAGTAAGAAACAGCAGAAGCAAAATGAATGAGTATTTGCTCGTTGGAGATTAGAATAATAGTAAGGGACTGTGTAACATCCAACACCCTCATTAATAAAAAAATACCATACTGTCTTTCAGAGAGAGGCACGTCAACATTCCACCACCTAACTTACTCCAAGATGCTCCTAACTAAACTCATCAGAACAGCCACTATCACCATCCTCACCCTCTCCAACCTCAACTGATGCACCCCATGAACAAGGCGGATTTATAGCAGTCACGACCTCTGCACTGCTACAAGCACTCCCTATTGCTCACTCCTTATGTCTTCTCCTTTATCCCCACATTCCTACCTGCTGATGCTTCCTTTGTCCCAGATAAGGCATAAAGGGCACCTGGGTGTAGCAGACTCAGATTGTGCTGCTGAGACCAAATCCAGGGACACTGATACAAACTCTGTCATGACTAACCATGTCAGGCTAGAACTGGCCCTTGCTCCAGCAACCCTGAAACCAGCCTGACCAGCCTGCACATGCAAAGTTTGCTGCAGCATTTTCCTACTTACACACCTGTTCAAAGAACAAATGGGCTTGGGCACAGGAAGCATAAAACGTATCTGTCACTGCACAGCAGATTCATCTGAGGTCAATGACACAGAAGAAATAGCTGCTGACAAATGTGGCCTGATAGAAACTGAATCCTGAGCAAAAGACAACAGCCTCCAAATCCTCAGTAATACCTGCACCATATAAGACAGAGCAACTTCCAGAGAGCAAAGTTAAAGGAGATGGAATTATTATCTACCCCAAGCTCAACACAGAAAAGTAACTTGTTCCTGAAACACAGGCTTAACAGCAATAGGACCCTATTTTTATCAGCTTTAAAAATAGTTGTCTGGCAAAGTCAATGCCAGGAGCAGGTTGGATAGGAGATCCATATGCTTGTTGTTCCGGGACACTGTACACCCCAAAATAAAATTGGTGAGGGAAAAAGTGCAGCTAGATCTGCACGAGGAAGTGCAGCTAGATCTGCCCCTCTCCCTCCCTCTCATTCCCTCCTTTTGTTTCTTTTGTTTCTTCCCCTCCCCAGTTGAGGGGATTGAATGTGTCATGTGTCTTTTGTCTTTTCCTACTGTTGGAAGATATTCCCTTACTTGCATAAATAGATTCGGATGTCGGATACTGATTTTGTACTTATTATATTTCAGGCTTTACCAGTAGGCTAGATAACACTCCTCTAAGTACAAATATACACACGCTTATTATTGTTTTTGTAATTATTCTTTATTGTACTACTTTTTCCCCATACAGTAATTGTTATTACATTTTGTCATCATTATTTGCACTGGTGTATCCTGTTGGATTATGTACATAACATAATTTCATCTTTGTCTTTGTTTATGTCCTTCTGACATGCCAGGGAGACTAGAAGTTGTGCATCGGGATACCCCGCTATTACATTGAGGTGTATGGAGTTCCCCTGTTCTATGACGGGAGGGCACAACAGATTGTTTCTCCTCTTCCTCATGTGTGGACTCTCAGAGCCACTGTAGCACCCTGGGCATGATGACATAGGTCTACGCACTCTGGTACTTAAGGGAGGACTGATGCTTCCTACTCCAGTTGTCTTGACAACCGGCAAGCCCAACGTTTGGAATGGAAAACTACCAGGGACTCATTTTGACTTTTCCCTGTTTGGATGATTGATTGCTTTTCCTTTCGAGTCACCCATCATGCATTTTGTAGATAGAGAAGGGGATGATCCAGTGATTTTCTTCTACTCTGGGAATAGGCCTGAACATACTTTTACCTATACTTTATTCCCTTCTTCCCAGTTCTGTTTATTTGTTATTCTCCCATGCATTTACATGGAACAATCTACTAAGGTCCCTGTATCAGAGTGACTGAGACCTGATACCTTACTGTGTTGGTATTCATTTTCTTGATTAATCTTGCATTTGGATTGTATATCATTTTTGTTTACTGTGTGATCTAAGATATGTTTAATTTTTGTTTCTTAAACAGATGTGACCAGATTGATCTCCACCCTGCCTGGCACTTGGAAGAGGTGAACCGCAACCCTAGTGCAGCCTGATCACAGCCAAGTACAGCACAGGGGAAATTCCCATCAGGATTAAAACAGAGGGGGTCCCTGCTTCTGAAAGCAGGGTGTCTCCAGAGCTGAACTGCATTAATGAATTATCAAGTGCATCATATGTCGAATATACAATGCACTAAATAAGGGACTGGGAGCTAAATTAAGGATATGAAAATTCAAATAATGCAATTGGCATTTTGTCATCCACTCCGATTATGAAGCACAATAGAAGTGAGTTAAGGCAAAACCATCTGAGTGCACAATATTGCAAAAACACAAATCCCAGCAAGCTCAACAAATCCCAAACCCCACCATTTTGGGTCCTCCTGTTCTATCGGCACACTGCATTTTCATTACTTTGCTCATAGTGAGTGCTATCTACTCTATTGATATAGCACCATATCATATATACAGCATATATATTTGTGTCTAAAAAGGAGTGCTAATGAGCGGGGCCAAATGTATACAACATAAGACAAAAATGCCCAGTGCTACATCCAAAGTGACAAAATACATAGTACAATACTTCAGTGCTAATCTTCTCATGAGTAAGTGTCATTTAGATAAACCCTTTTGCCAAAGCGTTATAAGCCTGCAGCCAACATCATGGCATGACCAATTTGCAGGTTATAACACTACCTGATAAAATCCTTATTTACCTCTGCTGGAGGGAGAATGACCACATTAGGTCTGTCATATAAAGGAACAGGAAAAAACTGCTAATTGGAAAGTGGGGCGGGCAAGCTTAAACCCTGGGAGGAGGGGCCACCAACCTCCAAACAACTGATACCAGTTGAAAATCAAAATTAGTAAACACACAAATCCCAGCAAGCTCAATAAACCCCAAAACCCAGCACATCATATATACAGCATATAATATATATATATATATATATATATATATATATATATATATATATATATATATATCTATATATATATATATATATATATATATATATATATATATATATATATATATATGTATGTCAAAAAGGAGTGCTTTTGGTGTTGGAATAATTGTATTCTTTTGGTGATTTGGTGTTAGATTAATTTTATTCTTTTGCTGTTTTGGTGTTAGTTTAATTTTATTTTAAGTTTATTTTTGTTTAGACTTTTTAGTTATTTTATTCTTCTGGTGTTTAGGTGCCTGTGTATTTCTTTAATTGTTGTGTCTTTAAGGCTCTTCTTGGTTGCCCATTGACTACTATAGTGGCTTATCATGCCCATATTATATGGGCATGATGTGCCCCTGTGCCAATCAATGGTAAAGGGCAGGGATATTTGCCCCTGGGTGGGTGGTAGGTTGCTCAGGTGGGTAGCAGGGGTGGGGGGGGTTAACCCCTTAATTACTATAGCGATTATTAAACGCTACTGTAATTAAGGTGTTAGGGGCCATCATATTGTATTTTTTCTTGTTGTGTTCCTGTCAATGGAGGACATGGATGCAGAAGATGGTTATGAGGACAGCCTTTATCTGGGCAGGGGTAAGTACAAGTTTTATTAACTTTATGCTGCTGGCTAATGTTTTAGTTTGAAGGGGCAAATGCAGGTGTACAATAGTACTACTGTAAGTGTATAGACAGTAAAAACATGAACACCCAAAAAAGTATGTATGAGAGTACAGAACATGTACAAGAAAGGACATGGAATTTTACAGATCCAACACTGGCTCACGGGCCTCATTTTAGCAAAAAGCACTGTCAGTTATCATGCCCATAGTAACGCAAAAGTTGTAAAGCGGAGACCCACAGTCACAACAGAGTAAGTATTTTTGTTTTCATTACTGTATGTAATTACTGTATTACTTGTATAAGCTTTGTGCCTATAGTATCAAAATGCATTTGTGTGTTTACTTGTTTTTTTGCAATTATGTTAGATCCCAAAAATTACTCTACTTCTTTTTGAAGAAAATATAAAATGTATTTTTGGTCTCTAGATGCTTATAAAATAATGTACTGTATTGTACTGTATTACTCTAAAAACGTCTTGCCTAACAAAATGCATTTGTGTGTTTACCTTTTTTCCTTGCAATTATTGTAGAATACTGTATACAGTACTGTACAGTATGTCATATATTTGTGCTGACTTAATTTTGGGCCTACTCTAACAAACTGTTCTCTTTTCCTTTACACTGCAGGATGACAAAGCATCGTGAACGAAATCAGTGACGCAAATGATGCGCAATGTGCAGCAAGAGTCAAGACTGCTCTAGAGAACACTCATAATATCACAGCATCTGAGACCAGCATCAGGTTCATGAGACGCCAATTGGGATGGAAATATGGACGTGTAAAGTAAGTGTCTTACTGGAACAAAGTACAGTACTGTACTGTATATTGCATATAGTACTAAATAAAGTACAAAACAAACAATACAAACTGGCGCCTAAAGAGTTCAAGGTGGATCTGTATATAGTCCAAATGGATAGAATACCAAGAGGTTGCCACTCCAATCTTGTGCAGGAGTATGCAAATCCAATCTCACGCTTCCAAAGTCTACAGCAAATAGTAAAGTGGCATATAAAAAGCAAACAGAGAGAATCATCATAGTGCAACAATGCTACTAGAATACATAGACAAAACAAACAAGACAAGACAAACAATAAACAGATAAAAGCAAGGCTAAAAAATTAATATAAAGAGTTAATTTAATACATAAAGTTCAAATAACAATCAGGAACGCTGGAATATGATGATTCTGGTTTGGAAAAACTGGAATCCTACTCACAAGATGTTCGAATAAAATGCGCAGTGTTAAGAAGGCAAGGTGATGACTCCCACGGCATCAGATTAGTATCGACTGTCTCGGGGCTGCTCCACACACTGTCCCTCACTCCTCGGCCGGAAATGCATCACTGGGGGTGGGTTTAAGAAAAAAACGCCTCTTCCTGCTGCTTGTACACGAACATACACTCTTGAGAGGTTTGCCTTCATTCAAGAATAAATTCCAAATGACTGCCCAATGCGTTTCGTGCGCGTGCGCACTTCTTCAGGGTTAAATAGTCACAGGACTTGGAATGTTTATATGCATATACAAGGACTCTGATTGGACTAAAAATAAACCACTCCTCAAAGCTAAAAGCAATATGATTGGTCAAAAATGATTGCCAATCATGTCCTGTGTGTGAAAAAAATAGCCTTGCTGACAATAACAAAAAAATGAAAAAAGACTCACAGAGATACATATAGACACTAAAACAGAGCATAAACACCTAAGGAATACAATAAATGATCACTTATTGTCAATTCAAATACTATACATATGATTCTTACTGATAGAATAAAAATAGGACGATATTGACAATATTGACAATATACATATACATAATGTTTTATACATAAGATCACAAAATTGATGAATACATATAAACCAAATCGATGGAAGACGAATTACATATTGGACACAATATTTAATCAAATTACAAATAGGACAAAAAAAAATCCAAAAAGGAAAAAAAGGAAAAAAAAAACATTTGTATTATTATAATTGTAAAATATTATTTTAAAAAGACTCCTAGTTCGAAATCAATATTAAGGCCATTGGGAGAGAGGGTTTTCAACTCATAGATCCAGTAGGCTTCACGCCTACTGATCTGATTGAGCCGATCTCCCTCTCTCCAACTGGCAGGCACTGTTTCAAGGGCTTGGCATCTTAATCCCATTGGGTTCTGATTATGGTGGTTACGGAAGTGATGAGAAACACTATGTGCTGATAAACCTCTCCTGATGTTATAAATATGTTCATATACCCTTCTTTGATAACATCTCCCTGTCCTGCCCACATATTGAAGGCCGCAGGGGCACTGAAGTAAATAGATAACAAAGGAAGAATGACAATCGATATGAGATTTAATGGTATAAATTTTAGAGTAACATTTGATCCAAACGATTTAGTGTTCACACTGTATGAACAGGCTGTGCAAGTTGTACATTTAAAGAAGCTGTGACGATAGCTTATCACAGGGTGTAATTTACACAAATCACTGGGTTTGAACTGAACGAGGCTTAGATATAATAAAGTATATTTATTCCATTGGATAGGTGAACACACGAAATAATACAGTAACAGACAAGAAGTACACTTACTTTGGGGTTTGGGAATGAGAAGTATGAAGCATAGCAATTCTCTCGCAATCAGGTAACAATTCAGATGATATCAGAAGACAAAGGATAAAGGGTGGACAACAGTTTATAAACCTTTTGTGCCCTATCCTTAGCATTAAGTACAGTTGATTGGTCTTCAATTAACTCTAGCCACTCATTAACGTGGGAACACATTTTGATACATGCCCCCCTGCTAGCTGGTACATGCGCAGTAGAGCTCTGGGGTCTCATTTCTGTAGCCCCTCATCTGCATCAGGAATGACAACTAGTCTACCAGATTGGATTCCTGGCAGGATATTCTTTGTTGTGAGGTGTGAAATGGAACACTTGAAGACTGATCTGGTTTGAGTAATCTCCGCCCTCATGTAAACAGTAGAGGTGACACAATCCTTTGAAACATACTCAAGTCCTAGACATTGGGTCGCCTTTCTGGCCATATGCTACCCTGGTATGCAAAGGAATTTCCTCTGGGTTTTACCCATACCTTGGAACACAGTATGAAAGAGAAAACATAAACATATTAAAATATCCGGTTCTGTTGGGTCCAGCAGGTCCAAACTTCCCAGTTCTCAATGCCGGAACTGGGACACCCTGTGATCCAATTTGAGACTTGCTACAACTTTCGAAACTGGAGATACACAAATACACTTAAAACCGTTTCACATTTTAATACAAAAATCTCCGCTGTAAATTAAATCACGGTTTTTCACTAAAACCCCATTGAAAACAACGGGCTCCGCCGCTATAGACTTTCAATGGCAAACCGCCGCCGCTGGCGGCTATGGGAATCACCGCCATAGACTTTCAACGGGGCGACGCCGCCGTTGAAGTCAATGGGGGTTTTCCGCCGTAGCCGGTCAATGGAGATTGGCCGCCATTGGAGTCTATGAGAAAAGTCCCGAACTTTCAAGGGGGTCCATACTCCGTCGGGTTGGTCCAAGAGGGTCAAGGTTGGTTCTACAGAAATGCCGGAGCAGTGACTACAGATACCCCAAACCCTGATCCTCTGGACCCTCCGGAACCGGAGCTATGGATTCCCAAATTTCAGCATTTGACACTTAGCCGTTTTCCTGAGCCGTTTCTGCCGCTGCCATTGGAACCCATGGCGCGACCCGCTCTTCTCAGTTCGATCCTTGTCGGGGGTCCAGGATACGGGGACCCGGTTGTGGTCGAGTGGGGGGAGGTCTAGGAACTATGGGCAGAAAGAATTTTATTTCTAGGTGCTCTAGAACTGTTTATTCCTACGCCACTTGTCGTTGAACTTGACTTGTTAAGTGATCAAAGCTCTCCTATTGAAAATGTATCCGCTTTGCGGTTTTGCGGTTTGGACGGCAGCCAACTCGTTCCTGGAAAGCTCCTTCGAGGGATTCTCATTGAAGTCAATGGGCCCATTGACTTACAATGGGAAACCGCCGCTCCTCCTCTCGGACGCCATCTGCTGGTCTTCTCAGGAAACAGGACCCAACAGCAAGATTCCCCATTGAAACACATGGAGCCTCAATGGCGGTTTATGGGACCCTGCAAAATGGTGCCTGAAAAGGCGGGAAAATTACACAAAGGGCTATAATCACTAAACAACTATTAACCCTTGTGCTCCCGGATGGATCCTAGTGTGTGTGTGTGATGCAGACACTGATTAAACCAGATGTTACAATAAAACAGGGGAACAGGGGAATCCACATTTACATGTCATAACAAGGGTTAAATCACATTTCTGGAGCTCAGCCCAGTTAACCCCTTGTCTCCCTGGTGAGGTCAGGGGATGGCCAAATGGGGTGCAACCCCCTTTAATACCGGGCCACCCCCTTTCTCCCTCTACAGAAGCCCTTGTTGGAATTAGTTAACTTAGGTTTAGAATGATCTAAAGGGCAACTGGGAGCTAGTCGTGACTTAATATTAGAGGGCTTTGTGAAAATAATATTTGGTTTTGCAGGGAGACATTGTGCTAGTGTGTTATCACATAGAAGAATCGGCAAATGCTTTTTTTAAATTTGGCGTATTTTTGGTGCCATTTCGTTATATTGTGTGACGAAAGACAAACTACAATTAAACTCTTTATTTATTTGTTGATTTTTATTCTTATACTCCAAAAGGGTGCTTCTCTCTATTTTATCTACCTGCAGAGACACCTCATTGAGGAGGCTCTCCGGATATTTCCTGGCAATAAATTTTTGCTAAAGCTCGTGTGCCTAAATGGCAAACTCCCCCTGATTGGAACAATTTTGCTTGAAGCGGATGAGTTGCCCCTTAGGAATATTGTGGATCCAGCCAGGATTGTGCTGGCTGTACGCCCTTAGATAATTGTTCGCCTGAACTGATTTAAAATAAGTTTTAGTCTGTATCTTTTTATCTATTGCAGATATACTCAGGTCAAGAAATTCTATGTGTTGTGCATTGTGATTAAATGTAAAAGAAAGATCACTGTTATTGGTGTTAAGATAACTAAAAAACATATTTAATTGTTCCTGGCTGCCTGACCAGACAAAGATAACGTCAT
Organism: Ascaphus truei; assembly: GCF_040206685.1. Taxonomy (NCBI): domain Eukaryota; kingdom Metazoa; phylum Chordata; class Amphibia; order Anura; family Ascaphidae; genus Ascaphus; species Ascaphus truei. Next base: position 305,729,507 of record NC_134486.1, on the reverse strand, counting down.
CAATAAAGCGACGCCAGAGCACCAGGTTTGCCCTGAGAGGACAGTTATTCCCAATAAAGTCTTCCTCCCAACTGTCCATAAATAAATTAGCATAACTCGGGGCAAACCTGGAGCCCATAGCAGTACCGCATATCTGTAAAAAAGTTTTGGAATTAAATGAAAAATAATTATGAGTTAAAATTAAACGAATGCTGTCTAACAACAAAAAAATTTCGTGCTGGGGATATAATGGAGTCCAATTGCAACTTGCGTGATATAGCCTGACATCCCTTTTCATGGTCAATTACGATATACAGGGATGTTACATCTGCCGTAACCCATGTGTATTCAGGCTGCCATTCCAGATCTCTGAGGATCTGTAAAATGTGTGTAGTATCACGCAAGTAGGACTTGGCTTGATTAACTGGTAGTAGTTGGAGGTGGTGGTCTATAAATTGTGATAAATTGGATGTTAGTGAGGCTATGCCTGAAATGATAGGTCTGCCAGGTGGTTGTGTTAAATTTTTATGTATTTTAGGGATAAAATAAAAATTGGTGTACGTGAAAATGGTGAGTATAAAAAATCAACTTCATCTGGTGTAATGGCTCCCCCCTCCAAGCCTTTCTCTAATAAAATTTTAAATTCAGTTTCGAATTTGCCTAAGGGATTATTGACAAGGGGGAGGCAAGTGGCAGTGTCCCCAAGCAATCTCATTGATTCTTGTATATAGTATTGTGTATCCATTACCACTATACCTCCCCCTTTGTCAGCGGGCTTAATGACAATTGATTTGTTGTCTTCCAACTGCCTTAGGGCTGCCTTTTCTTGTAAGTCAACGTTATCCCTATGGATTTTATAGGATCGACTAGATTCCTCAAGCTCCTTTGTTACTATTTCAACAAATGAATTCACCAAATGGCCTTGTGCGAATTTTGGATAAAATGTTGATTTTTTCTTAATCATTTTTTGCTGAATTGTATTAACCTCTACGTCATTAGTCCTCTGATCCATCTGGTTAGTAATAGCATGTCGTAAGAAATATTTTTTGAGAGCTAATTTACGTGCAAACTTATGAACGTCAATATGAAGATTGAAAGTATTTGGCCCACATATGGGAGCAAAAGTAAGGCCTTTCCTCAACACTCTTTTCTCAACACTAGTAAGTTGATGTTGACTAATGTTAAAGATGTTTAGATGTGTGTTACTCACTTTTAATTTATTTCTATTAACACCTCCTCTCCTTCCTCTGGTGCGTTTTTTCTTTTTTTGCAATTCATAGAGGGCTGATAATCTACATGTGGTTTGGTGATCTCTACCTGTGGAAATATATGCTCCCTCTCCTTTCTCCATTCTAAAAAAGAGAAACTAGTTTTGGCTCCCTGGGTAGGTAGAGGAGTAAAAGATACACTATCAGGCTCGCTTTCAGATTCTATTTCAGAAAGCACAAGATACTTATTATTAATAGGAATAGCTTCTTGTTTAGATGCTATTTGGGTATCATAAATTTCTTTAGCCTGTTTTTGTTTCAAATATTGATTTTTATCATGTTGGGGAAGCACCCTCTGTGGTTTTGGAACAGATATAGGAATTGGTATAAGAGGAAGGTAATGTGGCTATTACCCCTGAAGAAGTGCGCATGTGCACGAAACGCATTGGGCAGTCATTTGGAATTTATTCTTGAACGAAGGCAGACCTCTCATGAGTGTATGTTCGTGTACAAGTAGCAGGAAGAGGTGTTTTTTTCTTAAACCCACCCCCAGTGATGCATTTCCGGCCAAGGAGTGAGGGACAGCGTGTGGAGCAGCCCCGAGACAGCCAATACTAATCTGATGCCGTGGGAGTCACCACCTTGCCTTCTTAACACTGCGCATTTTATACGAACATCTTGTGAGTAGGATTCCGGTTTTCCAAACCGAAATCGTTATCTACCAGCGTTCCTGATTGTTATTTTAACTTTATGTATTAAATTAACTCTTTATATTAATTTTTAGCCTTGCTTTTGTCTGTTTATTGTTTGTCTTGTCTTGTTTGTTTTGTCTATGTATTCTAGTAGCATTGTTGCACTATGATGATTCTCTCTGTTTGCTTTTCATATGCCACTTAACTATTTGCTGTGGACTTTGGAAGCGTGAGATTGGATTTGCAACCTCCTGCACAAGATTGGAGTTGCAACCTCTTGGTATTCTATCCATTTGGACTATATACAATCCACCTTGAACTCTTTAGGCACTGGTTTGAATTGTTTGCTTTCTGGTTTTCACTGACTGTGTTTTGGGTCAGTTTTTCCTGGCAGCCTTGACTTATTATTTGTAAAGGTATATTGCATATTGTTGCACAATTGTTTATTACTGTATATTTTGTTTCACCTAATTTACTGTATAGCTTTGAGCGCTAATCACAGCACACTTTTTTTTCCCTATCTGTTTTTCCAGCACAGGTGTAGCAGCTTTGAGCATGTTATTGCATTTTATATTTGTAATTTCTATCACATTCACTATGAGCACATTATTTTATTCTAGATCACGTAGGAGTATGAATGTGGATCTTATTTTTAATGATCCACATTCGGTGCCTATAGTAGAGCCCAAGGTGGGTGATTTTAACCCTATTATTGTGCAGTTGGAGAGATTATTAATCACTGAGAGCAGGCAATGGTGGGAGGTCACCACCTTAAGCAAATATCTAGAAAATCACCGCATTCAACGAGGTCTTAGAATTTTAAAAGTACCAACTGTAGAAACACAGAACATACCATTTATGCAAGAATGGAATGAGATATTATATCATTGTTCTTTTGCATTAATGAAGTTACTAATACATCAACGTAAAAAAACATTAATTCAATTAGATGACCAAATTGAGGATATGAAAATTCAACTTGATCCCTTTTTAAATAACAAAGAACTTTTAGAACTTGAGCCAGCAGTAAAAAAGAGACTAGACCAAGTCGAATTAGAAATTGTGGGCACTAAACAGTATAAGTTCTTTAGGGATAAGAATGATTATGACACTGGTTGTCAGAGAACCTGGAATAAAAATAAAAAAACAAAAGATAATCAGGCTAGAAAGATTGAACATAGACCTGGCAATCAACACATGGGTGCCAAACAGAGTAGAATAGAGAAGAGTAATCCTATTTCTAATGAAAATAGAAATAAATCCAAAAAGCCACATTACCTTCCTCTTATACCAATTCCTATATCTGTTCCAAAACCACAGAGGGTGCTTCCCCAACATGATAAAAATCAATATTTGAAACAAAAACAGGCTAAAGAAATTTATGATGCCCAAATAGCATCTAAACAAGAAGCTATTCCTATTAATAATAAGTATCATGTGCTTTCTGAAATAGAATCTGAAAGCGAGCCTGATAGTGTATCTTTTACTCCTCTACCTACCCAGGGAGCCAAAACTAGTTTCTCTTTTTTAGAATGGAGAAAGGAGAGGGAGCATATATTTCCACAGGTAGAGATCATCAAACCACATGTAGATTCTCAGCCCCCTATGAATTGCAAAAAAAGAAAAAACACACCAGAGGAAGGAGAGGAGGTGTTAATAGAAATAAATTAAAAGTGAGTAACACACATCTAAACATCTTTAACACTAGTCAACATCAACTTACTAGTGTTGAGAAAATAATGATGGGGAAAGGCCTTACTTTTGCGCCCATACAGTAGCGACCAACTTTATTCTAACTCGGCTAGCTCTGCGAATTTCAGATTATCCCGGTTATCTGCGGTTTTGTGTCGTTTTCTCCCGGGGTGTATTGCGTTATTTTCGCGGCTGTGATTTAAGCATTTTATTCCCGCTGGCTGCAATACTGCAATGCCGTGTAAAAACTCATGGGGGCGTTTGCGAGCTGTTGTCTTTGAAGCCGAGAAATTCATGAATTGTAATGCAGTATATACTGTATATATACAGTATATACTGTATATATACAGTATATACTGTATAACAACAACCCCTAAAACCCCTAACATACACATACAGTACTGTATATGCACATTAATGATACTATAGGCCATCCCCAGGCGAGATGTGTTTGCAGCAGAGAGAGATCCGCTGCTCTCTCTGTGCAAACATCGGCACATTAAAAATTATTTAAAATACATTTTTATTCATAGTGTAGATGTGCAGGGGGTCTCCGGAGCTGAACCGCTGTGGTTTTAGGTCCGGGGACCCCCTGCTCCCCGAGATACAGGCCCCTTTATGAGGTGCCGGTAAACCTCTGCATTTAAAGGTCCCGATCACGTGACCGCGGCATGTAAACCAAGCAGAGGGATACCGGCACCCCATAAAGGGGCCTGTATCTCGGGAAGCAGGGGGGCCCCGGACCTAAAACAACAGCAGTTCAGCTCCGGAGACCCCCTGCACATCTACAGTATGAATAAAACACAAATATAAATAAACACTCATTCCTTACCTTTGCGGCTATGTGCTATGGTAACGAAGCAGCATGACTGTATTTTTAATAATATTGTACAGTGAGCAGGGGGTTCCCTGAGCCACAAATCAAAGCTCCTGCACAATATTATTAAAATACAGAAATGCTGCTTCATTACCATAGCTGATAGCCGCTAAGGCAATGAAGGGGTTAACCCACCGTGCCCGCTTTATTGTGGGTAGCGGGGGTGGGTGAAGGGGGTATTTGGCCCTTGGTGTGAGTTTAGGACTTGCGGGGGGGTTGCGGGTGCACTTAACCCCTTCACGGCCGTAGCAGTTAATACCGCTACGGTCATGAAGGGGTGAACCCCTCCCGCTACCCCCCGCAAGCCCTAAACAACCATCGTTGGGGCTAATACCCCCTTCACCCACCCCCTCTACCCACAATAAAAAAATTCACACACAGCAGCCGCCCAAAAAATAAATAAATAAATCTATATAAATAAATAAATACATGAATATAAATAAATAAATTTAAAATACATTTTTATTCATAGTGTAGATGTGCAGGGGGTCTCCGGAGCTGAACCGCTGTGGTTTTAGGTCCGGGGACCCCCTGATCACCGAGATACAGGCCCCTTTATGAGGTTACCGGTATCCCTCTGCATTTAAAGGTCCCGATCACGTGACCGCGGCATGTAAACCAAGCAGAGGGATACCGGCACCCCATAAAGGGGCCTGTATCTCGGGAAGCAGGGGGTCCCCGGACCTAAAACCACAGCGGTTCAGCTCCGGAGACCCCCTGCACATCTACAGTATGAATAAAACACATATATAAATAAACACTCATTCCTTACCTTTGCGGCTATGTGCTACGGTAACGAAGCAGCATGACTGTATTTTTAATAATATTGTACAGTGAGCAGGGGGTTCCCTGAGCCACAAATCAAAGCTCCTGCACAATATTATTAAAATACAGAAATGCTGCTTCATTACCATAGCTGATAGCCGCTAAGGCAATGAAGGGGTTAAACCACCGTGCCCGCTTTATTGTGGGTAGCGGGGGTGGGTGAAGGGGGTATTTGGCCCTTGGTGTGAGTTTAGGACCCCCTGCTCCCCGAGATACAGGCCCCTTTATGAGGTGCCGGTATACCTCTGCATTTATATATATATATATATATACAGTATATACACACACATGATGAACCAATATACAAATAAATGTAGAAGGGTTATCAAAACCATACTGTTCTACAAATAACACTTCCCCATACAGACACACTACATTACAATGAATTTCCTTTAATAATCCTAACTGATCTTACAATCTAAATCATCAAATGCCAATGAAAAACCTCACATTCCAATCAATACATTGCATTTACATTGTATAAATGATGCATAAAATCTATGCACCATATACATTCTGCAAATGAATGTTAACAATATCATTGCAAGCAAAATACAAATACAGTGCCTCCAAACAAGTAAACTATTTTAACCAATCAAGTAAACAAAAATCAATTAGCAATCATTATTTACATCCCTAAACAATTGACAGGCCATCCCGAACAATGAAACAATTAACTAATTCACGCCTGGAGCAGAACAATTTAGCATGTGAAAAAATATAAGTACCAACCAGAATACAAACTTTAAATTTAATTGTGCTGCTGCTGTGTGTGAATTTTTTTATTGTGGGTAGCGGGGGTGGGTGAAGGGGGTATTAGCCCCAACGATGGTTGTTTAGGGCTTGCGGGGGGGTAGCGGGAGGGGTTAACCCCTTCATGACCATAGCCGTATGAACTGCTACGGCCGTGAAGGGGTTAAGTGCACCCGCAACCCCCCGAAAGTCTTAAACTCACACCAAGGGCCAAATACCCCCTTCACCCACCCCCACTACCCACAATAAAGCGGGCACGGTGGGTTAACCCCTTCATTGCCTTAGCGGCTATCAGCTATGGTAATGAAGCAGCATTTCTGTATTTTAATAATATTGTGCAGGAGCTTTGATTTGTGGCTCAGGGAAACCCTGATCACTGTACAATATTATTAAAAATACAGTCATGCTGCTTCGTTACCGTAGCACATAGCCGCAAAGGTAAGGAATGAGTGTTTATTTATATATGTGTTTTATTCATACTGTAGATGTGCAGAGGGTCTCTGGAGCTGAACCGCTGTGGTTTTAGGTCCGGGGACCCCCTGCTTCCCGAGATACAGGCCCCTTTATGGGGTGCCGGTATTCCTCTGCTTTGTTTACATGCCGCGGTCACGTGATCGGGACCTTGAAATGCAGAGGGATACCGGCACCTCATAAAGGGGCCTGTATCGCGGGGAGCAGGGGGTTCCAGGACCTGAAACCACAGCGGTTCAGCTCCGGAGACCCCCTGCACATCTACACTATGAATAAAAATGTATTTTAAATTTATTTATTTATATTCATGTATTTATTTATTTATTTATATATATTTTTTTTTTTTTTGGGCGGCTGCTGTGTGTGAATTTTTTTTACTGTGGGTAGCGGGGTGGGTGAAGGGGGTATTAGCCCAAACAATAGTTGTTTAGGGCTTGCGGGGGGGTAGCGGGAGGGGTTAACCCCTTCATGACCGTAGCGGTATTAACTGCTACGGCCGTGAAGGGGTTAAGTGCCCCCGCAACCCCCCCGCAAGTCCTAAACTCACACCAAGGGCCAAATACCCCCTTCACCCACCCCCGCTACCCACAATAAAGCAGGCACGGTGGGTTAACCCCTTCATTGCCTTAGCGACTATCAGCTATGGTAATGAAGAGGCATTTCTGTATTTTAATAATATTGTGCAGGAGCTTTGATTTGTGGCTCAGTGAAACCCTGCTCACTGTATAATATTATTAAAAATACAGTCATGCTGCTTCGTTACCGTAGCACATAGCCGCAAAGGTAAGGAATGAGTGTTTATTTATATATGTGTTTTATTCATACTGTAGATGTGCAGAGGGTCTCCGGAGCTGAACCACTGTGGTTTTAGGTCCGGGGACCCCCTGCTTCCCGAGATACAGGCCCCTTTATGGGGTGCCGGTATCCCTCTGCTTGGTTTACATGCCGCGGTCACGTGATCGGGACCTTTAAATGCAGAGGGATACTGGCACCTCATAAAGGGGGCTGTATCTCGGGAAGCAGGGGGTCCCCGGACCTGAAACCAACGCGGTTGAGTTCCGGAGACCCCCTGCACATCTACACTATGAATAAAAATGTATTTTAAATAATTTTTAATGTGCCGATGTTTGCGCAGAGAAAGCAGCGGATCTCTCTCTGCTGCAAACACATCTTGCCCCCGAGGGCCTATAGTATAATTGACGTGCATATACAGTACTGTATGTGTACAGTACTGTATGTTAGGGGTTATAGGGTTTGTTGTTATACAGTATATATATATATATATATATATATATATATACTGCATTACAATTCATGAATTTATGCCATCTGGCGGACACGCGAAGCATTGCAGCCTATTAAATCCTGAACCATTATCAATTAACACATCAACCGCGCGTCAGCCGGGCATGACCCCTGGCTGGGAATGCGGCATGCTCCGGGTGAACAGCATCGCATTCCAGGAACAAGCCAGGGACAAACCGGTGATTTGTTAGAATAAAGTCTGCCGCAACAGTATGTGGGCCAAATACTTTCAATCTTCATATTGACGTTCATAAGTTTGCACGTAAATTAGCTCTCAAAAAATATTTCTTACGACATGCTATTACTAACCAGATGGATCAGAGGACTAATGACGTAGAGGTTAATACAATTCAGCAAAAAATGATTAAGAAAAAATCAACATTTTATCCAAAATTCGCACAAGGCCATTTGGTGAATTCATTTGTTGAAATAGTAACAAAGGAGCTTGAGGAATCTAGTCGATCCTATAAAATCCATAGGGATAACGTTGACTTACAAGAAAAGGCAGCCCTAAGGCAGTTGGAAGACAACAAATCAATTGTCATTAAGCCCGCTGACAAAGGGGGAGGTATAGTGGTAATGGATACACAATACTATATACAAGAATCAATGAGATTGCTTGGGGACACTGCCACTTGCCTCCCCCTTGTCAATAATCCCTTAGGGAAATTCGAAACTGAATTAAAAATTTTATTAGAGAAAGGCCTGGAGGGGGGAGCCATTACACCAGATGAAGTTGATTTTTTATACTCACCATTTTCACGTACACCAATTTTTTATTTTATCCCTAAAATACATAAAAATTTAACACAACCACCTGGCAGACCTATCATTTCAGGCATAGCATCACTAACATCCAATTTATCACAGTTTATAGACCACCACCTCCAACCACTGGTTAATCAAGCCAAATCCTACTTGCGTGAGGCTACACACATTTTACAGATCCTCAGAGATCTGGAATGGAAACCTGAATACACATGGGTTACAGCAGATGTAACATCCCTGTATATCATAATTGACCATGAAATAGGATGTCAGGCTATATCACGCAAGTTGGAATTGTACTCCACTATATCCCCAGCATGAAAAAATTTGTTGTTAGACAGCATTTGTTTCATTTTAACTCATAATTATTTTTCATTTAATTCCAATTTTTTTTTACCAGATATGCAGTACTGCTATGGGGCCCAGGTTTGCCCCGAGTTATGCTAATTTATTTATGGACAGTTGGGAGTAAGACTTTATTTGGAATAACTGTCCTCTCGGGGCAAACCTGGTGCTCTGGTGTCGCTTTATTGATGACGTTATCTTTGTCTGGTCAGGCAGCCAGGAACAATTAAATATGTTTTTTAGTTATCTTAACACCAATAACAGGGATCTTTCTTTTACATTTAATCACAATGCACAACACATAGAATTTCTTGACCTGAGTATATCTGTAATAGATAATAAGAGACTAAAACTTATTTTAAATCAGTTCAGGCGAACAATTATCTAAGGGCAGACAGCCAGCACAATCTTGGCTGGATCTGCAATATTCCTAAGGGGCAGCTCATCCGCCTCAAGCGAAATTGTTCCGATCAGGGCGAGTTTGCCATTCAGGCAGACGAGCTTAAGCAAAAATTTATTGCCTGGAAATATCCGGAGAGCCTCCTCAATGAGGCATCTCTGCAGGTAGGTAAAATAGAGAGAAGCACCCTTTTTGAGTATAAGAATAAAAATCAACAAATAAATAAAGAGTTTAATTGTAGTTTGTCTTTCGTCACACAATATAACGAAATGGCACCAAAAATACGCCAAATTTTAAATAAGCATTGGCCGATACTTCTATGTGATTACACACTAGCACAATGTCTCCCTGCAAAACCAAATATTATTTTCACAAAGGCCTCTAATATTGTCACGACTAGCTCCCAGTTGCCCTTTAGATCATTCTAAACCTAAGTTAACTAATTCCAACAAGGGCTTCTTTAAATGTACAACTTGCACAGCCTGTTCATACAGTGTGAACACTAAATCGTTTGGATCAAATGTTACTCTAAAATTTATACCATTAAATCTCATATTGATTGTCATTCTTCCTTTGTTATCTATTTACTTCAGTGCCCCTGCGGCCTTCAATATGTGGGCAGGACAGGGAGATGTTATCAAAGAAGGGCATATGAACATATTTATAACATCAGGAGAGGTTTAACAACACAAAGTGTTTCTAATCACTTCCGAATCTACCATAATCAGAATCCAATGGGATTGAGATGCCAAGCCATTGAAACAGTGCCAACCAGTTGGAGAGGGGGAGATCGGCTCAATCAGATCAGTAGGCGTGAAGCCTACTGTGTCTATGAGTTGAAAACCCTCTCTCCCAATAGCATTAATATTGATTTCAAACTAGGAGTCTTTTTAAAATAATATTTTAAAATTATAATAATAAAAAAATGTTTTGTTTTGTTTTTTCCTTTTTATTTCCTTTTTTTTTCCTTTTTGGATTATTTTTTTTAATCCTATTTGTAATTTTATAAAATATTGTGTCCCATATGTAATTCGTCCTCCATCGATTTGGTTTATATGTATTCATCATTTTTGTGATCTTATGTATAAAACATTATGTATGTGTATATTGTCAATATTGTTAATATCGTCCTATTTTTATTCTATCAGTAAGAATCATATGTATAGTATTTGAATTGACAATAAGTGATAATTTATTGTATTCCTTAGGTGTTTATGCTCTGTTTTAGTGTCTATATGTATCTCTGTGAGTCTTTTTTGTTTTGTTGTTATTGTCAGCAAGGCTATTTTTATCACACACAGGACATGATTGGCAATCATTTTTGTCAAATCATATTGCTTTTAGCTTTGAGGAGTGGTTTATTTTTAGTCCACTCAGAGTCATTGTATATGCATATAAACATTCCAAGTCCTGTGACTATTTAACCCTGAAGAAGTGCGCACGCGCACGAAACGCGTTGGGCAGTCATTTGCAGTTTATTCTTGAACGAAGGCAGACCTCTCACGAGTGTATGTTCGTGTACAAGCAGCAGGAAGAGGCGTTTTTTCTTAAACCCACCCCCAGTGATGCATTTCCGGCCAAGGAGTGAGGGACAGCGTGTGGAGCAGCACCGAGACAGCCGATACTAATCTGATGCCGTGTGAGTCACCACCTTGCCTTCTTACCACTGCGCATTTTATACGAACATCTTGTGAGTAGGGTTCCTGTTTTTCCAAACCGGAATCGTCATCTACCAGCGTTCCTGATTGTTATTTTAACTTTATGTATTAAATTAACTCTTTATATTAATTTTTTAGCCTTGCTTTTGTCTGTTTATTGTTTGTCTCTTCTTGTTTGTTTTGTCTATGTATTCTAGTAGCATTGTTGCACTATGATGATTCTCTCTGTTTGCTTTTCATATGCCACTTAACTATTTGCTGTGGACTTGGAAGCGTGAGATTGGATTTGCAACCTCCTGCACAAGATTGGAGTTGCAACCTCTTGGTATTCTATCCATTTGGACTATATACAGATCCACCTTGAACTCTTTAGGCGCCGGTTTGTATTGTTTGTTTTCTGGTTTTCACTGACTGTGTTTTGGGTCAGTTTTTCCTGGCAGCCTTGCCTTATTATTTGTAAGGTATATTGCATATTGTTGCACAATTGTTTATTACTGTATATTTTATTTCACCTAATTTATAGCTTTGAGCGCAAATCACACCACACTTTTTTTTCACTAAATATAGTACAGTATACAGTAGTAATAACCCCCACGAATACTTTATAGTACAGTATAGTAATAAAGTTCAGTATATTGAAATAGTACTGTACTGTATGCAGGGTGCTGTACTGTACAGTAGTTACAGTAGGACAGTGCAGGTAAAGTGTTGTACAGTACACTACTCTACTGTACAATAGGTAAAAGTGTGGTTTAACTGTACAGTTTTACTGTAAAATTCTTCCTTCTCTTACAGAGCGTATCGAATTACAAGGGATGCCAACAAGGGGAAGAGAGTGGAGCAAGCACAGGCATGGATCAAAAGTGGCGAGACTTTTCAGGATTTCCTTTTCTGATGAGACAAATATAGCCCTTGAGTGATTTGCCACATTTGCATTCCACAAAAAGGGACATCTATCTCTGAAGCCGCGGCCCAAGCACCCACTGAAGATGCATGTGTGGGGTGCTACCTTTAGACATGGACCAGGATGCATTATCATCTTTGAGGGTAAAATAATGCACAATGTCATATGCTGTAGCCTTATGCACTGTACAACTGTAGTGTATTTTGTACCCTAATTTACATTTTTCTTCTACTGTTACAGGAATCATGGGTAAAGTATTTTCCCAAGAAGAAATAGTCCCCCAGATTGTTGAATACATTAGGCATGATTTCCAATCTGGTCCCCATTTCATCCCTAAACATACCGCCTCTAGTGCCTATATTCTTGCGAGCGGTATCAACTGGGTTAAGATGCCACTGGAGTAAGTGCTCCAGTGTACATGAACTTTTTCTCATTGTTTTAAAAGTCTTTTATCTGTTCAACGAATTCGCCATTTTTCCCCCTCCCATTCCAGATCACCAGATTTGAACCCCATCGAACTGTTGTGGCATGAGCTGAAGGATTATATTAGAAAGGTTGTTAAACCGTCCAAAAAGGAGGAATTAACACAATGAATAATGAGATTCTTGAGCGACATACTCACAGTAGACAAATGCAACAACTATATTAATTATACGGCCAGTGTGTAGCCCATTCTTTTACAGCGTAAAGGGAGTGCCACCAGAGTGTAGTAAGGTACTTTACTGTACTGTAGTGAGGTCAGTGCTTACTGTACTCCATTTTCTATATATATTATACATTTGTAGTAGACATGTATTAGACATGTGTGTTCTGTCTTACCTATAATAGTTATAGTTATAGTTATATACAGTATATAGTATATAGTATGGTTATACTGATATGGTTAAATATCATAAATATTAAAAACATGCATCACACAATGTTTTCTTCAAATGATTCCTTTATTAAGCCCTTCTCTAGATGAAAAGAGAAAAAAAAATTAAACGGTTCTGCCTTTTTTTCCCTTTTTCTTCAGACTTGAAATTCACACTGGTAGTGAAGTCATTTGGCCAAATCCCCATGAAGGAATGATCACAAGTGCGCATGCATGTTAAACCGATCAGAGAACAATAATGAATCAGCCGGGGGAGGTGTTGAGAAGCAGTTGAATGCATTTTGCTTTGTGAGAGGGGGGTAGGTACAATTCACTTTGCCAGGCATGGTGTGCTGGATTATACTGTATACTGGAGTTCAAAGAAATCATTTGAACAGTTTTACAATCAAAGTTTTCACAACTGTACATTAAATACCATTGGTGTGTGTCTGAGATATTTCCATAAACCGTATGCAAAGCAGACCAAGCCTAGCAAAAGGTGAAGGTTTACAATGGTATAGGTATATTGTAACCTCCCCCCCCAAATAAAAATGAGAGTATGCCACCTCATATAGAAATAAAAAGTAAGTGATTTTAAGAATGTATAAATTTATAAAATATTAAAAACATGCATCATACAATGTTTTCTTCAAATGACTCATTTATTAAGCCCTTGTCTAAAAGAAAAGAGGGTAAAAAAAGAAACAGTTATTCCTTTTTTTCCCCTTTTCTTCAGACTTAATAACACATGTGTCTACTGTAAATATACTGCAAAATGCAACGTCATTGATAAAATAAAACAGTAGTTATGTTAACAATGTAAACATAGCATCATACATTTATTGAATATGAAAACATAGCATCACACTGTATAGGTTTTTGAATAAAGCTTACAATTATTCTCTCCTTCTCAATAAAAATTACTTGTCACTTTAAATTTTTATCCTCGTTGGATTTTTAAATCAAATTCACAATGCGTAAGCAACGTTTTAAAAAAAGTGATATTAGAGTTCCATAGAACTTCCTCCTTATAAATGAGTGCATGAGTGCAAACACTGATACTGTATGGCAAGCATACTGTACACTACTATAGTGTCATTAGGAATTAAAGCAGCAGTTCAAGGAATATCCTACATGTGTGTTTTTAAAAATAAATCAGTTCTGTAATAAGAGAACTAACTTCTGATAGGCTCTGGCTCTTAAGCCCCGTCCTCTCGCTAGCAGTCCACCAATTGTATCTGCTGTAGTAACTGCTCAGGCAATCATATTTCAGGACTACATTTTCAATAATGCTATGCAAGCATTGAATTAAATAACCCTGAGCAAAGCGATTGATTAGAGGAGAATGGACAGATCTGCAGCTTACTTGTCACTTACTAATCACTTGTCTTGACTAATCACGTGACTTACTAATCACTTGTCGGTGTGCATATTGTATTGATGCACGTACTGTAATGTATTGTTTTTTAAAATATTTTTTTAAACGCAGCTTGAACTGCAGCTTTAAACTTAACACTCTACTGTACAGTGCAATACAGTATACTGTAGTACTATACATTATATTTACCTTCATTATAATCTTCGCCAAACGGGTGGAGATGAGCCACTGTCACTCCTGTAGTCTGCATTATATACTGCTACACCTGTAGTTGACAGCTGATGAAGCTGGTTATCATGTTTTTAAGCATGCTGGTATGTGTAATCTGGTTGGAAATCAGGCTGGCATTTTGCGTGCAATCTGGCGGGGACAGGTAGCAAGGATTACCATTCACCATGTTTTCACTGACGGTAAGACCGTTATTGTAAGCCGGTGCAGGTGCTGGTGCTTTTGCCGGTGCTGGCACATTGCTTGATTGGGATAGACAAATCTTATATAGCTTAAACCCAACCTTTCTCCTTTTTCAGAAGCCATGTTCAAACATATTGTAAAAATCTGGGATCACATACCAATATACTCTTCTATCTCCCGGTGGAGGGGCAATGCGAAAAAAACAATGATCGTTAGTTAAGGTTTGTCTTACCTAACGCTTCCACCCACAAATGTCAGGTGAAAATTTGTAAAAATCATAGTTCGAAATGAAATATTCATATATTTCTGATAAAGTCACCATCTTATCTGTTGCAGCATTAATTGCAGAACATATTAAAAATGTATCACTACAGTCAGGTTTTTTATACATGTACTGTGTTAAAATGGTGTCCAGTCCAGAAAGCAATTGTGCAGGGATAAAAATATAGAAAAAAGTCCACAGCATTGTGTCTTAGAGGTTTTTATTATTAAACACCTACATTTGATAACGTCTTCAGTGTCCTTAGGGACCAAGGTCGATTCACAATGGGCCACTGTGGTACTGTAGACTTTGTTTTTATCTGTTTTTTAAACTCCTACAAATTTACACAGTAGCACAGTACTGTACACATTACAGTTCATTCATTTCTTTTCTGCCACCTGGCGGATACACGAAAAATTGCACCCAAAGAAATCAGAATCCAGGTAATTTAAAGAAATCATCCGTGGTAAACACAGGTGTGACTGGTTTGATTGGTGGCATTCACAGCAGCGTTCACGGAAGAATAACGCGTGATGCCGCATGGAATACAGCAGAGTTCATGAAAACGGCTCCGTGAAATGTTCGCATAATGGTCGCTGCATCTGTAATTATGCAGCACCTGTTTGTTCCCTGGTCTTCGAAGCACAGGTTTATTTTCTCTTAATCCCATGCCAGGCGCAGTGGCAACTTGAACTCCTCGGCTAGGAGTTCCTATTCCATTTTATTGAAGGGTTTCTTCAAAGTCCAAAATGGACTGAGCAAACCGTGCCAAGCCTTATATTAAAATTATAAGATAATTTATATGATGAGTAATGACAGAACGGTGGTGCTGGGAATGTATTGGCCAAAGACAGTCAGGCATGGAACTACCAAGGACCTTCGAAGTGATAGTCCGAGATCTTTACTTCCCATTATCATCTTACAAAGTGTAAGTAGGAAATTGTGGTCTCATCAGTCACCCTGTGGGCAATATATTGCGCTATGGTCTTCTCTTTTTCTGCTTATTCTATAGAATCGTGAAAGTACTCTGGACAGGCCATCTGAGGAATATCTGTACAATTTATGTATTTCTGGGACTGTTTTTTGGCATTTATTTGCATATGATAATCTCTGAACATTGCTTAAAGGAGAACCATTTTTCTGTGTCTTATTTGGCTATAATGAAACAGAACTCTATCGGTAGTCATGCCCGTAGTTGTCTACTTATCTTTTCACATGACTACAGGTTTGCTAGCTACAAAAAATAGAGGCCACGGGTAACGGTTAGGTGTGAGGAGAACTATAAACAAATTGATGTACTGGAATTTCAGTATTCTGAACCAAACGCAAAGGATCTCTCTTCTGATAAGGGGGTCATGCTTGTTGCGGATAAGCCCGGGATTAATGAGGAAGCTGTACATCGGGTTCTCCTGGAACTGTAGGAGCTTCAAAATTGTGCTACTATAGCAGATATACCCTGCCAGACACCACTTGGGATTTCCCCACACATTGAAGAATCAGCCAGTGAAAAAGAGGTAATATGTCAAGACGATAAATCTACTGACTATCAATCAGAGATGTAACAGGGGTCAATCAGAGTGGATTCAAAAATCCTCCGAAGGTCGAATCACCCGTGATCATGGATACTGAACCTGATGCAAGTGGTCACCCTAGTCTCAGGGACGAAAAGATCGCCGGACGCATTGGAAAAACTTGTGGCCATGTGGTTAAACAAGGACTTGGTAAAATGGAAAGGGAAGCTTGAGTGAAAAGTCCTCCAGGAAGGTGAGGAACCTAAGCTCATCGTGGAAAGACCGTACTTGGTTACCTGGACAAAGGGCTCAAATTCTAGCATGACTGGGGGTTCTCTACCTCTAACCATTCTTATTCGAGCGGCAGGTACATCTCGAGTGAGAGTGGAGGGATGGGCTTCAGCCATGGCTGACCTGAGCTACCAACAAATGGGGGAGTTATGTGACCGGGTAGAACCCCTGACTAAATAGAAAGCCTATATTGGTCTGAGAAATACAGCAGGGAGCAGGCTAATTGCAGCTACAGACAATTAACCAGTCTCCACCTGGCTCATCAGACAGATAGAAAAGCCTACTGTATAAACTACAGAAGAGATCTCTTGAGCACAGAGGTACTGTGTTGCCAACAAGAAACTCACAGGGACAGTTGTCTTGTGCACAGAAGGAATGTAATTCCAAGAAGACACCTTGAAACAAACCCCTCTACATCTAGGGCTCAGCTCACCCTGGACCCTGACAGAGGGTGGCCCTCAACTGACACAATCTAGAGACTAACATAAAGGGCCCCTTCTTACAGGTACCTATTTGGACTTTAGGGTGATAGGGTGGCAAGAGGCCTATCCTTCCAGCCATGCAGATGGGGACTGGGAAAGTCAGTTAGCCCTTACAAAGGTATAGGCTGTTTCTTTATTTGTTTTGTTTCTTAAATATGTACTGTTTGAAGCTATGGGCTGAATAAAAGCCGTGGTTTATTTTCCCCAAATATGTCTCCCTCGTTGTACCTCTGCACATGTCTCCTACACTATCCATCAGCTGTTTAGCTTACTCTGCTATAGCTGTAGCCCAGAAAAGCAGTGGTTGTGGGTTATAGGCCTGTTTAGTCTGACACCTTTCCAGTCATTAAGTTACTACCTTAGCTTATCAACTCCATGTAGTTGGTATGGAAATCATTTTAGGAAGTGTGATATGACTAATTTAAATATACTTTACCTGGCCATTAGCATATCTTCCAGCCAAGTACCTCAGTTATGCGCCTTTTTCATCACATGCATTTCTCCCTAAATTATATGGAGAGCTGTTTGAGGGGATATACTGTATATATACTAGAGACACTTATTAAATTAAAATTTGCTCCCTCTCCATCTCTCTCTCTCCATCTCTCTCTCTCCATCTCTCTCTCCATCTCTCTCTCCATCTCTCTCTCCATCTCTCTCTCCATCTCTCTCTCCATCTCTCTCTCCATCTCTCTCTCCATCTCTCTCCAACAATTTAATTAAGGATTTTTGCTATGTTTGTGTTCATAAAAATCCAACCAGAAATGGATGGCTTTCTGTCTCTGAAAAAAAACCACGAAATTTAGCAGACCAAAGGAACCGGACGATCTGAGGTGAATCCAAATCCACTCAGTCGTGGTCACTGCATGTGCAAAATACAATTAAATGTCGGGTATTTACACTTAGTTTTTCGTGGACACAGGGACAGTAAGTCTGGCTACATCTGTAGCATACAGTAGAATTGCAATATTTATTAGTTTTAATCATATCACATGATGCTGTATAAGAATTATTTATATATTAATATATTGCATGCTTCTTATTTTCTATCTACTTTAAACAGTACATGTATAAAATATTGTTCCATACTGTATGGTTTCTGCTATTGCCAACACAAACTTCATGAGCAGAAAATATACTAGCTTTTAGACTGAATAGTCTAACTGCACATTTGCATAGATTTGTTGTACAGTATGGACAAGTGACATGACTACATGGCGGTTAACGATATAACACATGCACAATATTGTTCACTCACAGTGCCACCTCGCAACTGAAAGTGATCAGGCAGTTAATCATCTGAATAACATGCTTCATGAAACAATTACACAAAATGCTACCTCACTATTTTGCCTGCACTACTTCTCCAAGGGTGACGAGTACATGCAGCTAAATTATCATGTGATTTTCTCTTACAAAAACGTTACTGTTTTCTTCTTCTATCTGCTTATATTTTTGTTCTTGAGATAAAGACAGTAAATATAAACATACTGTAGATTGAACTTGAGGGATTTATATGTTTTTTTTAACCGCATCTACTGTGTAACACTACTTTAATATTGCCATGTAAAAAGATGAGACATACAGATATGCAGATGTAGCAAGGCTTAAGGACTCTGGCACCGCATTTGAAAAATCAAAGGTCAGTGATGCAAAGATGGTGTTTTCCACGATTGTGTAGCGCCTGGTCCTTGCTTTCGAATGGGACCCCCCACAGCATTAATTAATTAACTAATCCTCTGGTTTTGTGACCATGGGTGGCAGTGGCACCAAAGACAGTTAGCTTAGCTACATCTTTATTGACATATATTTTGCTACTGTTTCAAATTATACATTATATATTTTTTTTCTTAGGCTTTTAAAATTGAATGATTTATTCAGTTATATAAATTAACCACAGCAGGATATTGTTTTAAATTTTCAATACTAGTCTCTTTTTAGTACATTTCAGTTAAACAGTTATTTTTGCATTGCTCCCCAGACCCCACTGTGGGATTTGTGTTTTATCAGTGGTGTTTAATGATGCTACTGTTAGCTTTGGGTTAAGCCCGTAAAATGATTACACTATTCAAATTTGATAAGTATTCAAAGTTATCTGTCCTAATTTATTGTCATAGCAACAGTCTGCCTGTGAGTATTCCTGATCTGAATACTAATGGTACTATATTTATATCTTAAATAGATACATCAAACTATTCCTTAATACAGTGCCTTGACATTATATACTTTACTGTAAACCAACATAGACACACAAAGGTCTGAGTGTAATGTATTTGACAGATCATGAAAATGAAAAAAGGAGAAAAAATAAATACCTCTGGTATATTGCACAGATTAATTAAAACAATGTTTTATGAATAATTTATAAGTAAAGACTCTGAAAACATTGCCCTGTTTATTTCTGTGAAGCTAATGTGCATTTGAGGAGAACAGTAAGCCATAACAATTGTGATAGTAGAAAGTATCTAGTGCTACAAAAGAGTTTAATTAAGCAATAATCCAAGCAAAAATTGTTTTTACCAGCAAGTAATGATTGGTCTATTAGCTAATTGCTTCAGGCAAAGCTGAGAGCATTTGTACTGAAAAAATAATTGTGGAATAGGGCAATGAATGTGTTTAAGAACATTTATTATCTCTGCTATAAGATCCATCTAATGGTTTATGACATCAGTAATGAGTGATTCAGTCAATGCAAAATAATAAAATCTCTTTATCCTGAATAATGTGCAGTGCAGTTATTGGAGGGCCAATATGTTGATAAATAAACTGAGATTTTAACATTGGAGATCTTGTCTCAATCTGTGGTGTATTTGTTGCACATGTAGTGGTGAATTTAGCATTATAAATTAATTTTATGTTTCACTAAAGAAGCGTTATTATAACACTACTTAAATATTGCCATGTAAGTAGTGGAGACATATTGATGGAAAAATAACATTTTGCAGATTTAATTATTTTTTCAGTCTCAATTTTTATTGTAATGTTTCAGATAAAGAATTACACAAGGGGGACTCCAAAAAGAAAATGTTATAGTACTTAAACCATAAACACATTACATTTAAGATCTTATACTATCGGACCAAACAGTTCATACTTATTACCCTCCATGGTGCTTGATTATAGACAGGGATAAATTATATCTCACACAACAGCCAAAAAAAAAGCACTCTCCCAGCATCAGTGAAGATGTAACCAGCGATAGAAGGGCATAGGATGCTGCCCAGACCTGCAATTAAATTCGGAACAAACGTTTTGGAAAATTAGCTACATTTATATAGACTCGCCATGGTCCACAAACCCCTATAAATTTATGTCAAGAATCTGTATACCGGTCACTCTTTCCGTTACGAAAACTATGCATATCCTAGCACTAATCTGGGTCATGGATGGGGCATTAAGCTTCTTCAATGTCATTGCAATCTCATAACTGTTGGCACAGTAGCTGTGCACTATAAGTGTATTATTTTTCTGACTCCTGTCCTGCTATGAAATTGTAATACTGCTCTAAAGAATGCACTTATTGTAAGAGTAAAATATTTAGATTTTACTTGGTCACATAAAATTGTATTGCAATCAACATTAGTGTATCTCTTTTTCTCCTGAGATCCCCCCCTTCCACCTGTATCATCGAGGATTAATTTGTGTGATATGCCCGATTGTATCTTGTAAAATGTGAGTAGTCACTCTACAAGACTCTACCAGTTCCTAAAACAAACATGATTTTACACTATTGCGCAATTGTTTGTTTTTCGTTTTTTCCTTTTTTCTATGGTGCTGCCCCACACTCTCATGAGTAATTTTGCTTGGAACAAGAGGTCTCCTATAAACGGCAGTTGCTGCCAAAGGAATTATTTTGGAACATGAGGGAATGGAGTGAGATGCTGTGAAGGATTTGTCAATGAAATTAGCAGCATATGTTGACAGGAATAAGAAGCTGTTGACAGAATCTTTGAAGAGGAATAACTTAAATGCTTAGTGAAGAATCCTCCATACTTTCTAGGTACTGGAGTTTCCCTACTTAGCAGGGCACTTCTGTAAGGAATTAGGGAGCGCATCCCCCTCGGCACACTCCCTCCTTACCTGATGTCTCGTGCAACCCTGCTGTCCTTAAAGTGCGCTCTCCTGCAGGAGTTTTTCTGACGTCGCAGAGTCTGGCTACACCCCCCACTTGCGAAGCGCATCAATGTCGTGATGCGTGTGCACCACTCCCAAGCTGCATTTCAACTCTCCTTATTATGCCCACCTGTCTCCTGTGTCTCTCTGCCTATCCGTGCCTCCACGGAGGCTGCGCCTCCACTCCGCCTCCCTCTCCCGCCTCCATGTTTGACCAGGGCATAATGTACCGATTTTAGTCACTAGACTGGAAGGGACCCATCGAGTTGACGTAGAATATAAAATCAAGGCCTAATCCATGAGATAGAGTCCTGGATTGAGAATAGAGTAGTGGGAGTAACAGGTTGGGATTGAGGCAGGTGGTTGAGGTGCAAGGTCGGGGTCACAGGCAGTGTTTGAGGCAGGTGGTAGAAGTGCCTGTTCAGGGTTACAAGCTGGGGTCTAGGCTGGATATAAACAAGCAGGAACAAAGGAGTCTGGCAGAAATAAACTAAATCCATGCTTTGGCAGCTACCTGGAGGAAGTCCTGCCATTTTATAG
Source organism: Ascaphus truei (assembly GCF_040206685.1). Lineage (NCBI taxonomy): Eukaryota > Metazoa > Chordata > Amphibia > Anura > Ascaphidae > Ascaphus > Ascaphus truei. Next base: position 305,707,789 of record NC_134486.1, on the reverse strand, counting down.
GCCGGATGCCAGTAACCCAGATTGCCACAGTAGCTTCAGTGTGTGCAGAAGTGATGAAGGATGCCAAGGAACAAAATGGGTATAGGAGCTTCAGTGTGGCTGTTGAAAGGGCTGAGGCAGCCTCATATGGCATGTGTATTTCCTATAAGGTGAAAAGGGAGTCCAAGCTCCCACTGTTAATATAAAAGTATCCTCGTATTGCCGTACTAATCTCAGGTGGAACCTCTAGTAGTTTCATAAGTGATCCATTCTGTATCCAGGTCCCCCTACCTGACTAATCATACAGACTTTTTATTGAAACTTCCATTGGAGCATGGTCTGACCATGTGATAAAGTGAATTTGTGACCCTTTAATCAATGGGAGGTTGAGAATCAGAAAATATATAACCGATCCTGGTATATATACTGTATAAATGGTTTGGGGTCGAATAGAAAGTATAATCCCTTTGGTGCAGATATGCTTGTCTCCAGGTATCAGACAAGTTGAACTTTTTCAGGCCCTTGCTAAGAGACTTACAGTAATGCCCATTTTTATTTTGGCCATTTTGGAATTCAAAGAATATCTGGATCTATCTAGAGTGTCATCTAATGTAGTGTTAATATCTCCTGAAAATAAGATAGCCTGCAGCCCATTTATCTAGGATTCTAAATTGTTTTCTAACAAACTGTTCACTGGTCTCATTGGAAGGATATATATTTTCTAATGTTATGCAAACATCATTCAGATCCCCTGAAATTCACGTTGAAATGGACACGTTTTGGAGATTAGATTCACTACACCTCATTTTTTAATATCTGCATGAAAACTTGCGGGGAATTCTTGTTAAGAAATGTTAGTGCTGAATTAATATTAAAATTAGTTTCCTGGATAAAAATAATGTCAGCTGGTAGCTTATTATAACTTGTTATTACCACTCTTCAAAAAGAGTGTACAGAGTACACAGAAGATCCCAAATGATAGCGCACAGCAGACCAGAGTGGTATTAAATCATGGTCCAGAATGTGCGACTAAATAAACATTTAAAATAACTTTATTACAAATAAATGGATAAAACCGTGAATTTTTCTAAATCTCTAAAATTAGAGAAAAACTAGCCTTTATCTGGAGAGTGTATGGGACCAGTTAAACCTAGGTGAAAAGCATAAATGTATATGCAATTATATGATGCTTATCTGGTAAATCCAGAACTAGAAAAAGGTCCTCTTGTAGAGATCGTGGGAGGAGAGATATTAATATATCAATTTATTTGCCCAGTGTTTAAGAGGAGATGTTCCACCATAAATGGATCTGATAAAGTATCAGATATCTATAAGGAATCTGCTAATAGATGACTGCTAGGTCTATAAGGTAAGATTGTGTAAAAGTAAACATTTATGCTTTTCACCTAGTCTAACTGGTCCCATACACTCTCCAGATAGAGGCTAGTTTCTCTCTAATTTTAGAGATTTAGGAAAATTCACGGTTTTATCCATTTATTTGTAATAAAGTTATTTTAAATATTTGTTTAGTCGCACATTCTGGACCATGATTTAATACCACTCTGGTCTGCGGTGCGCTATCATTTGGGATCTACTGTGTACACTCTTTTTGATATATTCTACTCATTCCCAGGCAGCACGCGACCATTCTATTCTTTGGGGGCTTGAGCGAGGTAACACATATCTCGCCATATATTACCACTTTTCTCTTGATAGATTTTTGAAGTTCCTTTGCATCATGGGATATTAATCTCATAGACATTTTAAAATGTAAGTGGTAGCCTGACACATGGCAGTGCAACTTAAACCCACCGTCCTTGTGGGTCTGCACTAGGACACGAAAAATCCCCTTTGACACTGTGCAGTGGGCCATGTATTTTGTCATAAACCTTTATACTTTAGGGTTCTCACTTAGCTTAACAAGAAAACACATCATCACTTATACTATATTGTCATGGGAGACCAGGCTATTAACACCTTTTTACCAAGATCAATCATTGAGCAAGACAAGGTAATGAAATAAATTGAAGTTTATCTGCACACATTCGCTTACACACAATGTTACGCAAAATACAGACAAAAAAACACATTTACTTTGGGACTGGGGTTGAAAACTAAACTTTGCTGGGTGCAGGGAACTCAGTAGATGAGTTTTACCTTAACCAGTACTTAGCCTGGAATTCCCTGGAACTCAAATCGGCATCAAGTTCCACACGCCATCGGTACATTCTCTTCTGAGAACTCTGTCCCTCCTGACTGCGAGCTACCCAAATCCTCTGGAACTCTAATCAGAATGAAATCCCAGCCGTGTCCGCTACGTTCGATTTTCAGAACTTGGGCGCAAAATTCGAGACTTAGTTTCTGTCAGGCAGGCTTTTCAGGCTTGAAATCGAAGCCGGTTTCTCTTGTATTCGTGTAGAAGCAACTTTGAAAAGCCTGTCCGTGCTCTTACAGCTGGATAACTCCAATCTGATTGGCTCCCAGGTTCTTTATAGTATTCTGAGTTTCATTCAAAAAACTCAGCAGCCAATCATTGCGTGGGAAAATTCCCAGCAACCAATCAGAGCCAAGCCAGCTAGAAAAGCCAGGTCAGTGGAAAATCTGAAATAGCCAAGGGACATCCGCAAGATAGCCACGGACGGAGGTGGCAATTTAAATGCCACCTGCTGGGACAGGCTCCACCATGTCTGGCAGAGCAAGTGGCAGCCCGGACGACTGCCATTGATCTCCGGACATGGGACTCCGCCTTTCCTCACTGCCCAAATGCTATTCACACCTCTGGCATCCTTTGAACTCCAGTAGACTTACCAGTGCCTATGGGTTAGCTCGGGCAGCCTGTTTGGACATCGGTTATGAATGTAAAATCACATTACATTACATTATTAAAGTATCGTTTAATACACTAAGGTATATGTTTAATATACTTCTGAGTCTCTAGGTACAGGAGACAGAAGAAGAAATATGTTTTACTTTTATTTCTAACTGCCTTATTTCCCACACACTTTCTATAAGACTCATACTGGACTCTTCAAGTCCCCCCTCAAACTTATACAGTTAGGTCCGGAAATAATTGGACACTGATACAAGTTTTGTTATTTCGGCTGTGTACCAAAATAAATTCAAGTTACAGTTAAATAATGAATATGGGCTTAAAGTGCAGTCTATCAGCTTTAATTTGAGGGTATCCACATCCAAATTGGAGGAAGGGTTAGGAATTACATCTCTTTAATATGTAGACCCTCTTTTTCAAGGGACCAAAAGTAATTGAACAATTGACTCAAAAGCTGTTTCATGGACAGGTGTGGGCTACTCCTTTGTTATTTCAGCATCAATAAAGCAGGTAAAATGTCTGGAGTTGATTCCAGATGTGGCATTCGCATTTGGAAGCTGTTGCTGTGAACCCACAACATGCGGTCAAAGGAGCTCTCAATGCAAGTGAAACAGGGCATCCTTAGGCTGCAAAAAAAAAAGAAAATCCATCTGATTGGAACATTAGGAGTGGCCAAATCAACAGTTTGGTACATTCTGAGAAAAAAAGAACGCAATGGTGAGCTCTGCAACACAAAAAGGCCTGGACGTCCATGGAAGACAACAGTGGTGGATGATCGTAGGATCCTTTCCATGGTAAAGAAACCCCTTCACAACATTCAGCCAAGTGAAGAACACTCTCCAGGAGGTAGGCATATCATTATCCAATTCTACCATAAAGAGAAGACTTCACGAGAGCAAATACAGAGGGTTCACCACAAGGTGCAAACCATTCATAAGCCTCAAGAATAGAAAGGCCAGATTAGACGTTGCCAAACAATATCTAAAAAAGCCAGCTCAGTTCTGGAACAGTATATTTTGGACAGATGAAACTAAGATTAACCTGTACCAGAATGATGGAATGAAAAAGTATGGAGAAGGCTTGGAACGGCTCATGATCCGAAGCATACCACATCATCTGTAAAACACGGTAGAGGCAGTGTGATGGCATGGGCATGCATGGCTTAAAATGGCACTGGGTAACTAGTGTTTATTGATGATGTGACAGAAGACAGAAGCAGCCGGATGAATTCTGAAGTGTATAGGGATATATTGTCTTCTCAGATTCAGTCAAATTCAGCGAAGTTGATGAACGGCGCTTCACTTTACAGATGGACAATGACACAAAACATACTGCGAAAGCAACCCAGGAGTTTTTTAAGGCAAAGAAGTGGAATATTCTGCAATGGCCTAGTCAAACACCTGATCTCAACCCGATCGAGCATGCATTTCACTTGCTGAAGACAAAACTAAAGGCAGAAAAACCCACAAACAAACAACAACTGAAGACAGCTGCAGTAAAGGCCTGACAAAGCATCACAAAGGAGGAAACTCAGCTTTTGGTGATGTCCATGCGTTCCATACTTCAAGCAGTCAATGCCTGCAAAGAATTCTCGACAAAGTATTAAAAACGAAAAATGTATTTATGATTGTGTTAATTTGTCCAATTACATTTGACCCCCTGAAATAAGGGGACTGTGTATGAAAATGGTTGCATTTCCTAAACGTTTCATACAATATTTTTGTTCAACCCCTTGAATTAAAGCTGAAAGTCTGCACTTCTATTGCATCTCAGTTGTTTCATTTCAAATCCATTGTGGTGGCGTACAGAGCCAAAATTATGAAAATTGTGTCAGTGTCCAATTATTTCCGGACCTAACTGTATATGGTTGGGACACCTACAAAACCCTACACTGGTTCTGGGTCACCTTGGTACTAGCTGGGGTACCCCCCTTAACCTAGGGATTCCCTCAGCCACAGGGATACCTATTCATCCCTGTGCCTCATTTTTCTTTCTGGGCTATGCTGAAACAGGGTACCCTTGTGGTGAGTCGTACATGCCGTTTCAAGGGGAGATATTGCTGGAACAATGTTCCTACATGTATCCGAGAATCAGGCATGATTCCCAAGTACATTTATGGGGGAAGCGACAACTCCGGATCCCAACCTCTTAGGCACATTCTGTTAACGGTTCCTCCGCAAACCCCCCCTTGAAACTCATACCACGGCCATCCCTTCTTTCTGGCATGTCCGGAAGGGAACAACACATAATATACCTTTATTGGATACAAGACATTGGAAAGATACAATGTTACTGGGCCAAAGAGCTAAATCTCTTAGACCTTATACACGGATCAGGGGTAACCAAACGGGCTTGAACTTTATTTGAGAGTCTGTTATCCCCTACCGTCACATGTATAAAACACTTATTTGCAGACAAACTTAAAGTAAACAATTAGTGGTAGTTTGGCAAATCAAGCCATCAAGCAGAAACCATTGTCTGTTTTTGTCCAGCAGTCAGTCCAGATGTCACCCGGAGTCTGCCCTGCTTTCAAGCCTTTTTGATCTCCCACTTTCATATTCCAGAGTGATCTCAAGTGAGATCTTCTTCTCTGGGGAAACAGGGTGAGTCACGGTGTAGGTACAGATGTTTCCAAAACACTGGGCTTTCCTCTGAATCCTTCAAGAGGAACAGAAATCTCCATTATATGTTGGTATCGACCCTCTTAAGACCTGGGTGATCTGCTTCAAGGCCATTCTACACATTAGTGTTGAGGGAACCAGGTCACTGAAGATCTGTATTGGGTGTTTCCCGAGCATTAAATTGCAGTTATTTTTCGTTTTGGCTATGACCGCCTCCTTTGTTTTATAATAATGGAATTGTGCAACCACATCTCTCAGCTTGTCCTCTAAATAGTATATTGGGTGCAGGGCCTTGTGCGCTCTGTCTAGGATCAACTCGACAGGTGGGGTGTCTGGGAATATTGCCTTCAATCATCCTCAAAGTACTCATGTGAAAAAAATTCAGGTCCCCTTTGTAAAGTTCATATAGACTAAATTAATAAAAGATATTTCATAACGCTTTACATACAAATCTTGTGTTTAATTCTTGCAGTCAGAGAGTCTTCCAGTTGTGTTCGTGGCCCATGAACACTTTTGATCACACAACCGTAATGTCATGGATGATTAACATCACAGAGGGTCCCATTAAGAAGCATGGATGCCCTGCATCACGATCGTGGCAGAAACTGTCCCTAGAGCCGCAAACTTTAGCATTTTTGTCTGTGACACTGGGGACAGTAAGTCTTTCTTAATCTGTAATCGAAAACGCTAACATGTTTTGATAAGAACCTTCTTCTGGACAAAGCATACAGTATGTAGTATGGGAGTTCCTATATACAGAGGCGACCAGGCATAACCTAATGCGGCTGCCCCTGCATTTTAAAAATAGCGCGGGCGGAGCGCGGCAGTCTTCGGCCGAGAACCAGACGGTTTTCCCGCGCCTCCGGCGCTTTCAATAGTAAGCGCCATTAGCGCTTATCTATTGAAGCGGCCGCCACGCTGGAAAATCCGTTTTTAAACGGAGAGCAGACCCGCAGCGCTCCCGGCGAACTTTAGATTAAAAGCTGCCGCAGCAGTAAATAATCACAATCAAGACTCCAAATGACTTTCCTTGCATTGTTACACAGCAATTATAAGCAAATTATTGCAAAGGAAAGAGCTCAAACGATTTTTGATCTGAAACATGGCATTTTAAATGTGTATATTTCATAAAATCATTAAGCAACAAACTCCATCAGATGTTTAAATTAAATCCCAGTTTAAACAATATTTAAAACCATTAAGGGTGAGTACTTTCACTAGGATTTGGAATTTCGGTTATTTTATTCTCCCTATGTACCTAAAAGTAAAGTAAAGTAAAGTAAAAGTGGTTGACTAGAAGGATATGGGAGCCCAGTGATTGACATGGGTCGAAATTGACATGGAGGGTAGAAAGTGACATTGGTTAGGAAAGTGACAAGGGGGGAGCAAATCATGCAGAAAAAAGAGTGACATAGTTGGAGAGAGACATGGGGCGAAAAGAGAGTGACATGTGGGAATAAGAGTGTGACAGGTAGTAGATTGGCATGGGGGATAAGAGAGTGGGGAATAGAAAGTGACATGAAAGCAAAAAGAGAGTTACATGAGGAGAGTAGAGTGACATGGTAAGGGAGACTAATGTAACATGGCTGGGAGAAGTAATTGACATAGGAAAGGTGAGACTTCAAAGGGTGAGAAGGGTGAGTGAAAATGCAAGAAGTGACATGGGGAAGAAGAGCATGACATAGGAAGAAGAGAGTTACATATACAAGAGAGATATGGGAGGGAAAAGAGAGTGACATGGGGAGAAAAGAGTGGCATGAGTGGAGAAGAATGTAAAATTGGCAGAGGAGAGTCTGAGAACCCTGAGGATGATGACAGAACTCAGGAAGGAAAATGATAGCAAAACAGGATTTAATTAGGGCAGATACACGCAATCCTGAGTAAACAGGATAATAGGCAAGGTAACAATAAAAGGACAGGGAAACAGGGACAGGAACTGGCAAACAGGACCAGGGACATTGAAACAGGTGTCTCCATATATATAAAAACAGAAATACAGCACAGTGCAATATATTCCCAGCTTGATGTGGACTACTAATGGTAACGTTTAGAATTGGCACTCACAGTCTTCTAAATATAACCAGGTATTTTTGAAAGAACCATGGCAAGTATTCTAAGGGTTGGAAAGGGGGAGAGTGGTCCTAAAATCAGTCATAGCACACAGATTATTTAATTCCATACAAATCTTGCTTCTCGTGTGATATTATAATCTCAATATAGAGAGAGGGAGAACGTTGTATTGTATTGTATTGTATGTCTTTATTGTATTGTATGTCTTTATTTATATAGCGCCATTAATGTACATAGCGCTTCACAGCAGTAATACATTTGGTAATCAAATAAATAACGATGATAATATAAATAACAGATCATGGGAATAATTGCTACAGACATAAAAGTAACATTAAGGAAGAGGAGTCCCTGCTCCGAGGAGATTACAATCTAATTGATAGGTAGGGAGAACGTACAGAGACAGTAGGAGGGAATTCTGGTAAGTGTGTCTGCAGGGGGCCAAGCTTTATGTAACATGTGTCCAGTATTATCCACAGTGCTATTCATACGCTTCTTTAAGGAAGTGTGTCTTAAGGTGGGTCTTAAAGGTGGATAGAGAGGATGCTAGTCGGGTATTGAGGGGAAGGGCATTCCAGAGGTGTGGGGCAGTCAGTGAAAAAGGTTTAAGGTGGGAGAGGGCTTTAGATACAAAGGGGGTAGTGTTATGGATTACAATAGCACAGGTACATATATAGCATAAATATGTCTTAGAACAGCTTTGAGCATACTGTTGCATATTAACTATTTTTTTGCTTTGGAAAAGGTACACAAGTTATCAGAAGTTTGCAAATAGAATTTCTCTGATGTGCCAGGAAATATTATCAGGGCATTTTTTCTAACACCTTTTGTCGAAAGCATGAGCTTACAGTAAATTATAAGGATGTTAGACCGCAGACATCCTGTGATTAATTTGCTATGCAGGTAGAAAAAGTTAGAAAATTCTGCAAGATTTAGGGTTATTTCCCTTGTCTCCACACAGTTAATAATGACGTACGACAAGGGCAATAAAAGGTTAGCATAATGCCAAGTTAGAACAGAACTGAGTGGAGACCCACATGAGACGAGAGCTATTCGAGACTGACCTGGCAAATATCATAAATACCCAGAGTGGTCGTGAGTATGACAGCATACTAAGTAAATAATCTCAGCATAGATATATACAAATATCAGATTATTAGCATTTGCTTATTTTTTCTTATTGTGTTGTATCTCAATAAACATGAATCTTATCTTATCTCTGAGTAAACTCTCTTTATAATATTCTCACAATACCCTTACATAAGGGTGTGGAACCATTTTCAACAAGGTATGAAATTGTGATAAGTGCTTCTGCTCGGGCAGAAAATAACATATTACAAGACGTTACCTGGGAGAAGAGGGTGTGGCCTGACCCATGATATTTGGCGCCCAAAACTTGATTGATACTCATGAGTTGTATAAATAAGTAATTTAAATTAAATACCATTTAATCTTTAAAGTACACGTGTATTATATTTCCTCTTTATAATAGATTTGGTACAAATTTCAATCATATATCATGGCTAATAGAGATTTTGCAAGAGTTGCAGACCTTGATATTTTAATGAGAAATAAGTATCAGAGAGATCTTTAAATTATTACGTTTGAAATCCAATTTGGTCCATGGGGAACTGGTGCCAAATATTCATACATAACTGTAAATACAACTGTTGATCCAGTCACATATCAATACATACAACAGGCATATAACCCATTGATGTAAAGGGGGGTTAAGGCTGCACACCACAATATATAAACAAATACATACAGTTTACCGGTGCTGCTGGTTCAAGGAAGTACCTGCCAGGAATTTCCAAAGTACACTGAGGAAAAAAGAGAGAGATCCAGCGCTACACGGATTTCAGGATAATGAATTTATTGTGCCACACGACGTTTCGACCAACAGGTCTTTTTCACTTGAAAAAGACCTGTTGGTCGAAACGTCGTGTGGCACAATAAATTCATTTTCCTGAAATCCGTGTAGCGCTGGATCTCTCTCTTTTTTCCTCAATATAACCCATTGACACATACAATCATTAATTTGACCTATGATGAAGCAACTGTTATTTTGGGGCAACAACCTAACATTGCTACAGGCATAAACAGGCATGCTCCCATAAACTCTGGTGCAAGATGGGGATCACATCGCACACACTTATTTACGCCAGCTACATTAACTGATTTCACACCAGTTGCACAGGATGCGGCAAAAGAACGTATTAATGCTATGGCAGAACTCACATTCATGCGAGATATCATTAATGTTTTATTAGGAGCGAGAGGAGCTCAAGCTTTAATACAAGCACCAGCTCAGGCTCTGAAAGGGATACCCATGTAGAATATCAAGGCGACAATAGGTCACCTACCTACTAATCCCAAAGACATTGCTTTGTGGCTTAATGAGAGAACACATTCATTAGATGGAGTTTATCCAACCACTACACCACAACAAAACCTTGCTTTGGTAAATGCTTTGCTCCCGGCAGGTTTGTCAATCACATTGGCTGAAGCACGAGACTGGGATTCAGTCATCAGCAATGTGTATGAGAAAACCCATGGGAAGGTTACTATTTCCTCGCTAGCAGACACACTAGGACAAGTGAACAAAACTAGTGGAATAGTGGCTGCCTACGTTTTACACAAGACAACCATGAGATTGTTCGGGGATGTATAAAATCTCTCATTAAGGGACAAGGTCTTATGTTAGATCTTGAAAGACAGATACAGGGTTTGACAGTAGAGCAAAGAACAGAGAGGGTTCCTGAAATATTAAAAACTACGTATACTCTCGTAGGTAAAACTCTGACAGGAGAGAACGCAGGAAAACCTAAATCACAAAACAGTGACAGGAAACCTAAACGCCCTGACAAAGACAAAGGGAGAAATTTTCCTAAAAAAAAAAGAAAGTGGAGAGGATCATACAATCAATATCAGACTCCAGTTTATCCTAGAGACGAACAGTGGGACAGAGAAGGTAATTTTCAAAGAGGTCAGACAATAGGGGTTATCAAAGTCAGGGACAACAAGAAACCCCTACCACACAAACACCTCAACATACACATTATGAACAGCCACCTCGTTATGAGGGTGGAGGGTCCAGATATAATCTGAGCGAATATACTAGAACCTCAGACAGATATGGACAGACCAAAGGAGGTGAAGTAAATATCGTGACAAACGCACGAGTTATAATACACAGACCTCCGAGCCTGTTAGCAGTCAGCGGGAGGGTAAAAAACAAGCAGCTACACCGACAACTACAAAAAAATCTGTGGGCAAGGTACACATAGAATACAATGGAAATACTTTTCAAGGTTTTTTTTTTTTTTTAGACACATAGGGCCTCATGCAGTAAGCGTCGATTAAGTGAAATCGGCAAGCTTACCGATTAGTCATGTTATTGGCGATTTTTCCTCTCCGTATGCAGTAAGTGCCGAAAACATTCAAAATCAACCCGAAAACAAATCCGCCCACTCTCACGATGATTAGCCGATCACACACAGGTGTATCGGCGTGCGTGGCGGGGTGCTGATAGGTTGCCCAATCACAAATCTTGCTGAATCAGGCGAAACAAGCATGTATTGGATTGCGTGCCATATTTAAAGGCAACGTGTACTGCTAATCATTCTCTGTGTTGTTGGGAGTGAGAGAGAGAGAGACGCACAGAGCTGGCTGATTGAAGATTTGCATATTGACTGAGAGACTTGTTGTGTATTGGGTGAGCTTTGTCCATTGTTGTTTTGTTTATATCTTTGTCTTGTTTTATATGTGGAAGTGTTTCGTGTGATTGGCTGTACATTAGTTGTCTGTTTTTTGTGAGTGCTGGAAGTATGCCCGCAAAGCGTGGGAAGAGTGATGCTGGTGGGAGTGGGAGTGCTACTCGTGCGAGTACGCGTCGGAGTGAACGTACTGTTCAGGGGAGTGATGTTGCTGGTGCACCGAGTGGTGTTGCTGGGAGTGGGAGTGTTGTTGCTGGGAGTGGGAGTGCTGTTGCTGGGAGTGGGAGTGCTGTTGCTGTGAGTGGGAGTGCTGTTGCTGGGAGTGGGAGTGTTGTTGCTGGGAGTGGGAGTGCTGTTGCTGGGAGTGGGAGTGCTGTTGCTAGGAGTGGGAGTGCTGGTGCTAGGAGTGGGAGTGCTGGTGCTAGGAGTGGGAGTGCTGGTGCTAGGAGTGGGAGTGCTGGTGCTGGGAGTGCTGCTGGTGGCGCAGTTGCTGATGGGGTGGATGGTGGTGGCGTGCTTGCTGGTGGGCAGCTTTTGGAGTCTCTTCCATTGGAAGAAGGAGAGTCCAGTCAGCACCAGCCAAGCTCTGACCCTAAACCTGCTCGGAAGAAATGTGTGGAGAAGCCACGTAATCCTCGCTTCAATGACCAGGAAAATACAGCTCTTGTCACTGGCATTCTGGAGCACTATGACAGTATATATGGACATTTACTAGGTAAGTGTACCTTTACATTTATTATTCAAATACATGTGATCCTAGGTCATCTGAGTTTTGTTCATATGCAAATATGGGTTCAGAATATCTTTCTATGTTAATTAGTCTGGAAACACAGCTTTTTATCATGCCTTACAAGGACAACTAAACACAGGCGGTCAATTTGCCATAACTGCATACAATATGAATGCAACCTTGCTTACATGTATAGGTTTAGTAGTGAATGCTCATGTGCTTCACATATTACACATAAAACAGCATGTTTGCTATCTCTTGGAACAGGTAGCAGTGTAGGAAACTGGTGCTTCT